>NW_021378793.1:0-1050 GCF_001605985.2 Dendrobium catenatum | reverse complement strand
CAATCTCCTGATCTTCAATCTTCCGACCTCGCCTCAACCCCGTCTTCCTCTTCACATGCAAGAAGCGTATGCTTCGATCCTCCCATGCTTGTTGAATCCATTCCCTCAATCTGAATCTAGACTAACGTTGACCCCTTCACCAGCCGCAAAACTCATTCGACGATAACATGCACGTAGAAAAATTTAAATTGGTTAAACTTTACGCCGGAAAAATTTCCGACGGTATTTTCGAGGCAATTCCATCGAAAAAGGATGCTAATACGTCAGTTTTTTTTAGCGGATTCCACCATCTAATCTGACGGTATTTCCGATGCACTTTTACGCTGAATTGAAAATACCAACGGATATTTTGTCGTCCCGATCTATCGTAGTACTATAATCGGACAATACCTACGAATTTTTCGCCGAAAATTCTGGCATAAAAGTGCGCCATAAATGACATTTCATTTTCGTTGTATCATATTGCCGACAAAGTTTCAAATGGAAAATCCATTGAAAACTTGTAAACATAAAAAAAAAACCTTCCGACTTATGAAACTAATTTCTACGAAACAACCTGCATATAAAAGTTCCAATACTTCATACATTCAATCATACACATCTAATCAAACACATAATAGAAGTTAGAGAGAGAAGCTAGAGAGAGAAGCTAGAGAGAGAAATTCCATTTTTTCGATTTTCTTTTTCAAATTTTGAAGATCGCGGGATTTTCGCTGTTGCATCTGGCGACGGCGGATCGCCGGTCACCTGCTCCGGTGACCTTATGGAGGCGCGGCGAGCCACCACCAACAGTTCTCATGGCCAAAGTCGTTCTTTCACCTCGTCTCCGCCTGCGTTCGGAGATCTCCATCCTAACATCGCCTTAGCTTCTAAAGCTAAGATTAGATCGAGTATGCCGCTAATATTCAAGGAAGGAGGTTCGTTGATGGCCTCTAAAAAATCTCCTGAAATTGTTGGAAAAGGAAAAGGTGTTCTAACCGATAATGAAGATCGCGTTAATGAGAAGTTTTATAATTTTTCTGTTTCTGAACAGAACAAGTTAGACTCTGT
>NW_021378792.1:0-755 GCF_001605985.2 Dendrobium catenatum | reverse complement strand
GACGCCGGACGTAATAACTTTCCGCTCTCTTGGGGGTCTATGCATTTATACGCTCGCCTAAATTTTGATTTTTTTTTTTTTATTATTTTTTTTCTAAACTAATCTCATAAATTATCAACCACATCCTAACCCGATAGACTAAGGACGAAGAGGAAAATTCGCTAGATTTTTTTAACAAATCAGAAAATGTTGATTAGAAAGCAATCAAATGACCTGGCCATAAATGTTGAGTGATAGTCTGATAGAGTTTTAATTCTTTACCTGTTAACTGTCACTGATTTTTACAATTGATGATCGACGGACATGCGGGGTAATATACGCTTTCTTACAGTTTCTTAAAACAATTTTTTAATACAAAATTTAAATTTTTATATAAAAAACTGCTTTAAAAACCAAAAATAAAAATCCCATCCCAAACAAAGCTAAAGTCTTTTGCTACCCTTTGAGTGTGACAAAAAAGGAATTTTTATTCCGTCAGGTTACCTGATGTAACTTTACGTCAGGTAGTCAATAATATGTCGCCACGTGCTCTTATTCTTTACCTCGCAGCCCAACGACCCGACTCGGACCGAATCCGGGATTACTATGTTCACGTATTACTCGGTATTGCTAGGTATTACTTGGTATTGCTTGGCAATAACAAGAAATACTGTTCTGTGAAGATCAATACTGAGTAATACCTAAAAGAACTCGGTATTGCTCTTCACAAAATGATATTTTTTATTTTTGTCGAGCAAAATCGATCAATACCTAAC
>NW_021378791.1:0-397 GCF_001605985.2 Dendrobium catenatum | reverse complement strand
TCATGATAATTTCTAGTTTTGTGGTCCTATTGGTGCTGGCCTTGTTTTGGTTTTTTTCTTCATTTCAGTATAACACTGTTGTCTGTGTTATGGTGATGGGCTTGAGCTATGATTGTTTTATAATAACAGTTTACCTACTTATTGCACTCCTACCTCTAGAAGGTGTACTGTGAACAGGTATTGGCTGTGATTTATTGGTACGAGTAACTTTGGAAGAAATGTTGGGTTCTCTACTTTGGTGTTGTGTTGAATTTGTCCTGCCGCTGGGATGCTTGGGTTCAAGAGGTTATCTTTTACTATTACTTGGGGCCTTTTGCTTTATCTTTGCATTCTGTAATTGGAGGATGTTTTTGCCATTTAGCTTATTTAGGGGGTTTGTTAGTGGCATATGTGACTT
>NW_021378790.1:0-298 GCF_001605985.2 Dendrobium catenatum | reverse complement strand
CCCAACCTTAGGCCTATAGGATGCTGATAGAAGTTTTTACTCCAAATAGGCAGATTAACTGGAAAACTAGGGTGGTGCCACGAAGGGCATACTCCACCACTTGCGAATGGTCATGTGGGGAGGAAACTTGCTCCACACAGAGGACCAAAACTAGCAAAGTAGGATGGTGCCACGAAGGGCGTACTCCACCACTAGCGAATGGTCATGTGGGGAGGAAAGTTGCTCCACACAGAGGACCTCAACTGGCAAACTAGGATGGTTCCACGAAGGGCGTACTCCACCACTAGTGAATGGTCAT
>NW_021378789.1:0-203 GCF_001605985.2 Dendrobium catenatum | reverse complement strand
GTTGATCCTCTATCCTGATGGTGGTTTCAGTTGTACATCAATTTCTATACGATTGTGCTTCCCAATTTATTCACATGAGATGAATGTGGTCTGGATTATCAAAACCATCCACTACCCCCAATTTAAAAATTATGTGTGATAAAGGAGGGGAGCTCTTAGTAGAGCAAAAATGGTTGCCCTTGTTGCAAGAGGAACCCGGTAAA
>NW_021378788.1:0-274 GCF_001605985.2 Dendrobium catenatum | reverse complement strand
CCTCCCGCACACATGAATCGCCGCGCACCTCCAGCGATCATCCACAGGCTCCGACGCCTACTCCAAACTCAGTCGACGGAAAATTGGCCCAGTTCCAATCATTGCCAATATTAATGACAATGCGTATACTGTGGAATTACCAACTGATCAGAATACATCTCCCACCTTCAATGTCTATGATGTTTGGTGTTACCATCCACCGAGTACTACAGTTATCGCAATCAGCTCGTCGGAGTCGAGCTCTTCCAATGCCGGGGAGGACTGATGCAGTGCC
>NW_021378787.1:0-248 GCF_001605985.2 Dendrobium catenatum | reverse complement strand
ATAGGAGATGTGAGATTCTAGGACTATTGCTGCTAACGCGCACACCGATATTTTCCCTTTCCAAAATAGCATTTGAAAGTAACTGAGAGAAGAGAATAAAAAGATACGGTGACAAGGGGCATCCTTGTCTAAATCCACTACTAGCTTCAATCCAGTTAGAATGATTCCCATTAATTAAAATAGCATAAGAAGGGTTCAACATACAACCCATAATCAACTTGGAGAATGATATAGGGAAACCAAAATAA
>NW_021378786.1:0-327 GCF_001605985.2 Dendrobium catenatum | reverse complement strand
AAGGCAAAAGTTTAATCTTTTTACCATCATATTCAAACATGCAGGTATTAGATGTCCCATAAATATGAACATCGTTGTCAAATAACCATGGGCGACCAAGAATAATTTGACCTACATCCATTGTCACAACGTCACACCAAATTTTTTCCTTGTATCCCACAAACTCAATGGGGATAAGGCTCATGTCTTTTACTTCTAATGAGGTCAAATTTATCAACGCAATCTTATAGGGATTCGGGAGGGAAACCGTTTTCATATTAAGTTTGGTAATCATGGTGGAAGAGACAACATTAATACAACTTTCACTATCGATAATAACCTTGCAGT
>NW_021378785.1:0-209 GCF_001605985.2 Dendrobium catenatum | reverse complement strand
GGGTTGGGGAGTTCGATCGGAGGCAGAGGCGTCGGATCTTCGAGACAGAGGCGGAGAGGGAGAAGGCGTGAGAGATCGGTCGTGGGAAGTGGAGATCGGGAGAAGAAACGAACGAGAAGAGATCGTGGAGGAAGAGCTTCGTGTGTCCGTTCGAAGAGGAGGGGTTCGGTCGCATTTTAAAGGCCCGATCCGGGATGCGATCGAGACGA
>NW_021378784.1:0-323 GCF_001605985.2 Dendrobium catenatum | reverse complement strand
TGTAGTTTCCCCTGATATCGACGCAGTCCAGGGAAGATGCTTTTCCCCTCTAGTGCATAGTGGTGACGAGGAGGACGCTGCCCGTATTGCAGTAGCCCCTCATGTCCCCACTACTCTTCCTCGCGCTCGAGTCCCCAGGGATACTGTCGCTCGGACCTTCACTCAGAGGATCCGAAACATTATCCGTTCAGCGCGCGGTAGAGGGCGTGTTAGTGAGGAAAGGTTACTCCATCAAATCTCTCAGGTGCATTCTCAGTTACAGCGGCAGTCAGTTAGGCAGTGTTATCGGTGGCAGAGAGGACAGCCACCACGGCAGCAGACCA
>NW_021378783.1:0-224 GCF_001605985.2 Dendrobium catenatum | reverse complement strand
AAGTAGACATTCTAATTTTCTAGAAATCAAATGGGATATTGTCAAAAAGAGGTGGACGGGTTATTGAACAACCCTCCGCAGTATTACGATAACAAAATTGTGACATGATCATTTTTTCAAGGTTTTCTAAAATACTATTTTTAAAAAATAGGCTTTGATACCAATTGAAATTACTAGATCGCCAAGAGGGGGGGTGAATTACAAAAATTTGTTGCAACAATTAA
>NW_021378782.1:0-363 GCF_001605985.2 Dendrobium catenatum | reverse complement strand
TAGGAACTGGCTTGAAAAATTTTTCTAAGTCCTATTCATCCAAGACAAAATTAAATATCATCCAGGACAATTTATATTCTGTAAAATTTTCGTCCAAATAAAATTAAATTATCGTACATGACGATTGGTCCTCTGTAAAAATTTTGTCAAGATGAAATTAAATATCGTCTAGGACGATCTGGTCTCTATAAAATTTTTGTCCAGACAAAATTAAATTATCGTACATGACGATTTGTCCTCTGTAAAATTTTCGTCCAGACGAAATTAAAAATCGTCCAGGACGATCAGTCCTCTGCAAAAATTTCGTCCAGACGAATAAATTTTCGTCCAGACGATTAACCGACTTAGAACAGTTTTCAGCAG
>NW_021378781.1:0-1320 GCF_001605985.2 Dendrobium catenatum | reverse complement strand
TCGTGGCTTGAAAAATTATTGCGTCCTCCCACCTGACGTAGAGATGCGTCCTCCCACCGTAAAATAATTCGGTTTTTGCTCGGTATTGCTAAGTATTATTTGGTAATAACGAGGAATATCATCATGTGAAGACCAATATCGAGTTATACCGAGCAATACCGAGTTTTCTCTAGGAAAAATTAGGTATTTTTTTGTATTGCTCGGTATAACTTGGTATTGGTCTTCACATGATGATATTCCTCATTATTGTTTGGTATTGCTCGGTATTTGCTTGGTATTTTTTGTTTTTTAGTGCGATTTTAGTTCTAGAAGTACGTATCTCTACGTCAGGTGACAGGTGAGAGGACGCAATAATTTTTCAAATATTAGTGCCAACCTGAATTCAAGTGGATGTTGACTTATTTCGCACAGATTAATTTCTCTTGCTCCTCTTCTTTTTTTTCCTCGTTGTTCGGCTTCGTTGCTTTGCAGGATTCTTGCTGTTCGACTGCGCTCTTTGACGACTCTCCCTTACGGTTGGATCGGAAGTTACAACATTTTGATCGAAAGCAACGACGGGAGCTCGCTCGCTGTGAAGGTAACTTTCTCCCTTTCGCGCACTTCTTCGGCCAAATCTCATATATATGCCGAACTGCAGGATTTAGTAAATCCGGGATTTATGCCAAAAAGAGAGAAAAGGTGGATTTATTCTGCCGTGATCTAAACCTAAAAGTTTGACGGAAGTCGTTCCTTCCTTGTCTCTCTTCATTTCTTCTGCCGGCTCTAGCAATTTTGGGGTGATCTAACCCTAGGGTCTTCCGAGCTTCCTTTGGTGCCTCTACACGCCTTTTGCTCAGGTTCTTCTCAACTTTTGAGGGCCTCTGACCTTCAACACTTGGTATCGTTGGTCCGCTCTCAATGGAGCTGCCGCTCCCTGCTTCGGATCATTTTCATGGGATTCAGAATACTGTTGATTGAGCTTCTTGCTCAGAGCTGAAGGCTTCGCAGTCGTTTAACAGCTAGGTAACCTAATCTTCCTTAAATATTCAGTGATCCTAATGCTTAAGTGGTCAAATCTTCTCTTTTTTCTACTCCTTCTAGCTTTATTCCTTTGAAATCAAATGTTTCTAATAGTGCTCTTATGAATCAGTAAGCTAATATTCTACCTTCTGATCATTCAGATTATGAAGAAGATAGTCATGTTGTACTTAATGAGATAGATGTTTTTGAACATGCTTCTCAGCAGGATAAATGTCTTAGAGACCAAATATTAGCTACTGGAGACAACTCTCTTAACTTTCATTGCATTTATATTCGAGAAGATGAGATTTATAAAAAGCT
>NW_021378780.1:0-256 GCF_001605985.2 Dendrobium catenatum | reverse complement strand
TATTTCATTTTTTTTATTATTAATTATCATTAATGTAATTAATTATACTTAATTAAATTTAATTATTATTAATTACAATCAATTAAGACCAATTTAATTAAAATGATAAGATGTTCACATGCATACCCTCTTTCTCCCTCGATCCGCACCGACGGCCGCCAAGGTATAAAATTCTAAACCCTAAAACTTCGAGAACCCGTTTCAACACATTCGTCGAGACAAAATGACCACCTATGCACGCTTTTCTTAGCGTGGT
>NW_021378779.1:0-1349 GCF_001605985.2 Dendrobium catenatum | reverse complement strand
AATCTAATGGTTGTCTAGGCTTAAACCCGTATACAATTTCAGAAGGACTTAGACCCGTGGTTCGGTTGACAGAATTATTGTATGCAAACTCAGCAGTGGGTAGGATAGTGTCCCAGTCTCTAATATGATCCCCTACCAAAGAACGCAGTAAGTTTCCCAAACTTCTGTTAACTACTTCTGTCTGACCATCCGTCTGTGCGTGAAAGGCAGTGGAAAACTGTAGCTTAGTACCCATCTTCATCCACAGGGTTTTCCAGAAGTAACTAGTGAACTTAACATCTCGATCCGATACAATGGTTTTGGGTAAACCATGCAAGCAGACGACCTCATTAAAGTATAGCTTGACGATGTGAGAGGCATCAGATGTTTTGGAACATGGGAGGAAATGAGCCATTTTGGAAAATCGATCAACAACCACGCATATGGCATCATATCTTCGCAGTGTCTTTGGCAGGCCTAAAATAAAATCCATACTGATGTCCTGCCAAGGACAACTAGGCACAGGTAACGGAGTGTAAAGCCCAGTGTTCTGTTTGCGTTGCTTGGCTAATTGACACATGTGACACCTAGCAACCATTCTACCAACATCTCTCTTAAGGCTCGGCCAAAAGAAACGGTACTCAACGGCCTCGATCGTCTTATCTCTCCCAAAGTGTCCAGTGAGACCCCCAGCGTGTAGCTCCCACACAAGAAATTCCCTAAGGGAGGTGCGAGGTATACAAAGCTTTTGAGCTTTGAAAAGGTAACCATCATCCAAAAGGAAATCGTCCACAAGGCGGGTGCTGCCTGTGGACAGGGAAGAGTAAATTTCCTTGAAGTCTGGGCACTCAAGATAAGCCATCTTCATCTGATCAAAACCCACGACTTCCGCTCTCAACTCAAGAGTAGTCATCATCCGTCGGCTGAGAGCGTCAGCAGCCTTATTCTCGACCCCTGCCTTGTGCCTAAGAGTGTACGTGTACTCCTGAAGAAATTCTATCCATCGGCCATGTCGGGCATTAAGTTTCTTTTGAGAATTAATGTATCTCAAAGCCTCGTGATCCGAAAAGATGACGAACTCTTGCGGGAGCAAGTAGCGCCGCCAGTAGCGAAGGGATTGGATCACGACGTAGAATTCCTTATTGTAAGTGGAGTAACGCTGCCTAATATCATTCAGCTTCTCACTGAAATATGCTACGGTGACCCTCCTGGGAGAGGACTCCTCCAATTCCGACCCCCGAAGCATCGCAAGTCACTTCGAAGACTTTAGAGAAGTCAGGAAGTCTCATCACCGGGGCTTCCACCATTCGTTTCTTAATCTCATCAAATGCTTTGGTGGCAGCCGGGGTCCAATGAAAATCACCCTTCTT
>NW_021378778.1:0-218 GCF_001605985.2 Dendrobium catenatum | reverse complement strand
TTTGCCCAAGGGTAATAGATCGTCGAGTATCTCCAATTAATATTATGGCGCCTCACAAAACTGTTAATTTTTGTAGACTTGAATGCGGACCCATTATCGGATATGATTCTGCGGGGTACGCCGAATCGATATACGATATGGTCACGAAATAATTTTAAAATATGGTGTGATGTCACGTTGTGTAGGGGAATTACTTCCGCCCACTTTGAAAAGTAATC
>NW_021378777.1:0-407 GCF_001605985.2 Dendrobium catenatum | reverse complement strand
CCTTGTTGAGAGCCCGATAATCAACACAAAATCGCCATCTACCGTCCTTCTTCTTTACCAATAATACTAGGCTCGAAAAAGGGCTCACAATAGGTTGGATGATCCCCGCCTCTATCATCTCCCTGACTAGCTTCTCAATCTCCTCCTTCTGAGCATGAGGATATCGGTATGGCCGCACACTAACTGGATCTGCTCCCCCTTTCAGTACAATGGCATGCTCCTTGCTTCTCTGTGGTGGCAGCCCTGCTGGCAGCTGGAAAACTGGGGCGAAATGCTCCAACAACTCTCCCACCTCTTCTGGAATATTACTCTGCTCAGCTGGCTCACTACCCTCCAATCGCCATAACTCCACCAGAAATTCTTCCCCCTTACTCCTAAGATACTTGAGAATAGTCTTCAAAGCCACC
>NW_021378776.1:0-437 GCF_001605985.2 Dendrobium catenatum | reverse complement strand
AAGTGTGAATCCAAGTTCATTTTTAGCTCAAGTCCTTTTCCTTTTGGACAAAATTTCGGCAGCCTCCCGGCGTCTCCCCCGTTAAGGGAAAAAACCAAGAGGCCGCCTACACGCCACGTCAATAAAGACGTGCACTGTTGGTGTTGGTGAGCCACCGCGGCGGTTGTAATTTTTTGTTTTCTCCCACCATGCGCAATAAAAGGTGTGCATGGGGTTTTATAAAAAGACATTTTTATTTGATAAGCAATTTTGATTTCCCCCCGCTCGGGGGTACTTAATAAGCGACCCCGCTTCGTCGTACGTGCCGCACCGGGGTCCCATCCCTCCACGCGAAATAAAGGCGTGCATGCGGCAGTTCTCCTGTTTGCCACGGACATTGAAGCAAGGTTTTGAGTTTAGAAAGATTCATACCTCCGCGAGGTTGTCGTGGTTGACAA
>NW_021378775.1:0-295 GCF_001605985.2 Dendrobium catenatum | reverse complement strand
TTATTTGAATTTGTCCACCCCGGCAGACTGTTGCGGAGCGTGGATGGGCTTTGCTTTAAGTGTTGTGATGGATAATTTCATTTTTTAAATATTTTGGGTTTTTTGGGATTTTGAGAATTTGGGCTTTTGTGGAGTTTTGGGTTTTGAATGGATATTTTGGTGGAATTTCGAGTATTTGTGAACCCCTCCGGTTGAGATAACCAATCAATACGGCCATCATCGGGGTATTCGGGGTTACTTCTATTTGTTGATTGAACCCTGTCAACTCGACCGGGCTGTTGATCGAGGATCGGGT
>NW_021378774.1:0-228 GCF_001605985.2 Dendrobium catenatum | reverse complement strand
TTTGCCTTTGGTTTCAAAAGTATTCATTGGGATATCTCGGAACTTGAGTTGGAGGCTTTGAAGGCTTTAAAAAATATTACTCAAGAGTGGATGTATCAAGCTAAAGGAATCATTATTGAATGGGACAACTATAATGTTATGAAGCACATTCAAGGTATTTTTAAGGAAGGACCAACTGTAAGTAATAATCTCGAGCTACTTGATTTTCTTTTTCTTAGAAGTTTCAAT
>NW_021378773.1:0-287 GCF_001605985.2 Dendrobium catenatum | reverse complement strand
TTCTTTCCTAATATTCACTACCTATTTGGAAACTCCTTGTTGGAGAATTTTTGTATCCTCAAACGGATTGCATATTTTATCATCGAGTACGGCATAAGAACATTATATATCACCCCGAAAGGAAAAAATATCATTTCCTTATGGACTCAATCATAAAATTTACAATTTTAACAGAGATTCCCCCACTTAATGTTTGGTCGAGCGGGGTTTATTTATTTATGGGGTACAGACGTCCCATAGGGGCAAGCCCCTATGGTTAATTACATCCCAAATTTTGATTTGGGAAA
>NW_021378772.1:0-225 GCF_001605985.2 Dendrobium catenatum | reverse complement strand
TAAATAGGTAAATAAATGAACTAAAACATAGCTAATGACGAGTTAACTTTTAGTTCAATAAGTGAACTAAAAACCGGCTAATAATGAGCTAAATTTCAGCTCAAAATATATTTAGCTAGCAAGCTCAAGGGAAGTCAAAACCAATTTTTTTGGGTTTGATTTGACCCTCCCTTTGCCTACATCAAACTCCCTGTGATGCCCCAGAATCAAATAGTGAAAGGATTC
>NW_021378771.1:0-261 GCF_001605985.2 Dendrobium catenatum | reverse complement strand
GTCTTGTGTTTGGTAGATCCCTAAGTGTCTGGAACAGCTCGGCTTAAATTACCCCTGCTGGTCTCACAAATCCTGCAGCTGTTTTCACTGTTAGGAAATCCAGACATCTCACCGTTTGCTGTCTTTTGTTTTCCTAGCTGAGTAAGGTTGCTGCCCTCTCAAAACCTGCACCCGTTAGAGGCTTTTAGTGTTCCGTTAGCTGTCCTAGGTTGCTGTCCAGTGATTTAAACCCACTCCTAACCTCTAGACAACTTCACTCCT
>NW_021378770.1:0-225 GCF_001605985.2 Dendrobium catenatum | reverse complement strand
ATAAATTTCTTAAAGGTGAACCCAAACTTGTTTAGGTCCCCAGGTCTAACATTTGATATTTTTGCAGGGTTGCTCTCACACAAGACCTCGTGGGAGCATATGGCACTTGGACAGCGGATGTTCAAAGCATATGACTGGAGATACTGCTCAATTCATAATGCTGGAAGCCAGGAGTGGAAGCAAGGTTACTGTCACGACCCGACCCGATCCGGGACGGATCCCGCT
>NW_021378769.1:0-225 GCF_001605985.2 Dendrobium catenatum | reverse complement strand
AATTAATTATAATTAGGTAATTATTAAACATAATTAATAAAAAATTTATAACAAATAAATAATATAAATAATATTTACAGATATTAAAAAAAAATTGCCTCACCCTCTCACTCTCTGGTTCGGCCGAAGAAGCGCGGGTAAGGGAGAAAGTTATCTTCACGGTCTAGCGAGCTCCTCTTGTTGCTTCCGGTCAAAATGTTGTAACCTCCGATCCTTACAAGAAGG
>NW_021378768.1:0-246 GCF_001605985.2 Dendrobium catenatum | reverse complement strand
ACCCAATTAGGCAAACGGGTCAGAATTTTAGACCCGAACCTGACTCACCGAGTTTTCGGGTGGACCCGACCCAACCCGCGAACCCGCAATCGTGCAATGATGAGAGCGCGAGCTTGGGTGAGGAAGGAGAGCGCGAGACATTGGGACGAGTAGGGGCAAGCACGAGGCATGGCGCGATTCGAGCGCGCGAGGGGGTTGTGGTTCTAGGATGCGAGCGTGGGACGAGGTCACTCTACTATGCAGGAG
>NW_021378767.1:0-374 GCF_001605985.2 Dendrobium catenatum | reverse complement strand
CTCCTTTCCCAAATGTTTGGCCCTCCCCAAGTCTGCATATCTTTCCTTCCACGCTCATACCCAAACCCATCTCCACTTTCTCCCCTCCTTCCATTAAAATCAACACCCCTCCTACCATAATCCCCCTCTTTTCTCTCCCAATCAGCACCCCTTGGTTCATGTCCCCCATGATCATGCCCTTCATACCTTCCACCTTTCACCTCAATGATCTCCACATCGTTTTCCCTCCTACGAAATTCAGAATTTGTAGTTCTTCCTACCGGCCCCTTTGTCTCCAATGCTGTCGTTTGAATTTGATTTTTTAATATCCTCTTCACCATCTCATGAAGATCGAAAAAAAAAAATTTCCACGGATGAAATTCTATCTTCCATTG
>NW_021378766.1:0-354 GCF_001605985.2 Dendrobium catenatum | reverse complement strand
TTAGAATCCTTTTGGGATTTTTAAGATTTAATTAAATGGGTTAGACCCTAATTACCTAAGGATCAAGCTAAGAAAAGTCTAGAGATCAATTTGAGAGGGTTTCAATTATTATTGGTTAAGGGATCAATTAAGGATAATTAAGGGCATTTTAATGAATTTTATAGATTAAGAATAGCTCATTATCAATTAATCAATATTAAGGCCATTTCTAAGAAGGATTTTTGAGGCTCCTACTTGGAGAACCAAATGAACTCCAAATTTGATGAAATTTGGACCATAGGATCACCTGACCATAAGGACTAAACCCACCAAATTTTAGCTCAAATGGAGCACTCTAAGGTGGCCAACCAAACC
>NW_021378765.1:0-480 GCF_001605985.2 Dendrobium catenatum | reverse complement strand
AAGTTTAAGAATAGTGGAAAGATGATCCTTGGTGAAATATCACATAAAAGATAAGAAGATCATGTACTATCACTAAGACATATTCTTTTATCAATAAAATGGACCTATTAAAAGTGGCATGATCTGACTCGATAAGACCTGATACCACACATGTCATACCATGCTCGATCATTTTTTTTTTTAAGAAATGCAGAAATTGCGAAAGAGAAGATAACCTAATACAAACTAGAAAATAGAAGCAAATGATCCTTTTTTCAATAAGAAAAAGGGACATTATTGAAACTAAGTTTGTTAATTTAAACTTATCATAAATGACATGAAATTCACTATCTCCTATTATGAAACTGTTGAGATGCAGGGGATACCAAAATATAAGACAACTCGAAGGTTGATTAGTATCCCAGAGTTCCCATCCAGTTGGAGAATAAAAGATAGTAAAGATTCCAAAATCATTTAGACAAAGTTTAAAATAACAAAAGA
>NW_021378764.1:0-284 GCF_001605985.2 Dendrobium catenatum | reverse complement strand
TCTATAGAGGTGGGAGTGTTGTCATCCAGATTTTGCTTTATTAAAAAGATTGAAGTGTTTAATATTTTGTATTTATTAGTGCAATATATTATTATAACTGAGGATATTTTCTTCTTTGTTCCTCATTATTTTCTTCCTGTTTTATCTCTTGTATTTGCTTGTATATATATGCATATATTAGTGTTAAATCAATCAAGCCAATTTATTGTTCTGATTATACATGTACAGCTACAAATATATAGTTTATTGCTTGTTTTTGTCTAAGATTTTGGTGAGAATTTAAT
>NW_021378763.1:0-247 GCF_001605985.2 Dendrobium catenatum | reverse complement strand
CACTTATTGATTTGATTGCTGAGACGTATTGATTTATTGATGTTTTTACTGCTGATTTGATTTCCACTGTATAGACTTGATTTCATTGACGACGGATTTCTGCCTTGCATAGACTCATTGACCATTGATTGGCTTGATTTTATATTGACCTGCATATTGATAGCATCGCCGTGCTTTGATTTCAGTTGTAGGCTTTGGTGACCTGCTGGAATTTGTAAGCTCATTATATGTGGTTTAAATTTTCAGG
>NW_021378762.1:0-499 GCF_001605985.2 Dendrobium catenatum | reverse complement strand
AATTCCAGAGAAATTTTGGAAAAATTGACCTGGATCGGCCGGGTCGATATTTTATAGTCCAGGCCGATCCTCTGGACAATGTCTAAAAATAGGTTCTTTCTAAATACATTTGGCGGCAGATTCTTGCTGAATTGAGCCTATCGTCCTGACCGATATAAAATCATCTAGGACGATGTGTTTTGCACAATGACGGCTGCTTCAATGAGGATGCCCTAATTAGGGTTTCTGCTTTTAGACAGATCATCGAGGCCGATATAAATATCGTCAGGGGCGATATTACCAAAAAAGAAAACTTTAGGATCTCGTTAGAAACTCTTCCAAGTTACAAAGTATCAGGACCCACACCAAATACAATAGACTCAAGAAAAGAAAAATGTTACAAATTGACTCAGACCTAGTCTATCCAATCTTGAACTGATTCCAAATTGCAGTCTTATTGTGTGGACCTGAAATGTTAGTAATTAAGGCAGTCGTAGAGAAATAAGAGTGTTTGCTATCA
>NW_021378761.1:0-227 GCF_001605985.2 Dendrobium catenatum | reverse complement strand
TCAACACAAGCACACATTGAAACCCATCACCTTGGTTTCCTATTCTTGTTCAAATGGTCCGAGTACTAGCATTCAGATAATCTAAAACAAGAACAAATTTTATGAACTCCCAAGTGCTTTGGAGAGGCTTCCTAGAGAAGCAGGTATGCCCAATAAATCGATTTGAATTTAGAGCCCTGGGGACAGGAAGTAAATATATTAAACAAATTGAGCGCATCCTCAAAGAA
>NW_021378760.1:0-9361 GCF_001605985.2 Dendrobium catenatum | reverse complement strand
CATCAAAACACAAGCCATGAAAATAGATTTACAACAACAACAAAATGGGATAACTCAGAGGTTGAATAGAACCATTATGGGATTGGCTAGGAGTATGTTAAAAGAGAGGCAAGTGCCCAATCTACTTTGGGCTAAAGTTGTGTCATGTGCTATTTATTGTTGAATAGAGCAACATAAAAAAGTAATCCATCTCAAACCCCTTTTAAAATTCGGAGTGGTCATAAGCCTATGGTTGATCATTTGAGAGTTTTTGAGAGCATTTCTTATGTTCATGTACCTGATCAAAAGAGAAAAGGTTAGATGAAAAATCTGAGAAGTGTGTGTTTGTAGGATACAGTGAAAGGTCCAAAGCCTATAAAATGTATAATCCTACAACAAAGAAAGTGATAGTGAGTAGGGATGTGAGATTTGAAGAGAAGTTAGCTTGGGATTGGCTTGAAAAAGGCAACAAGGAAGATGTTACAGTTGTGGATAATTCATAAAAAAATTATTAATGATGTAGAGCAACAATGACCACCGCACACTATAGTGAGATTGAGAGAATCATCTAGTAATGATATGAAAAGGTGAAGACAAGAAGCCTGTAGGAGATATATGATACCACAAATTATAATAAAGAGTTATCTCAATTTGCTTTATATGTAGATAAAGAGCACTTAACTTCTAATTAGGCAGTTACAAAAAAGAGATGGATGGATGCCATAAAAGAGGAGATTGATTCTATTGAGAGAAATGACACATGGAGTTTGTCCTCACTTCCTAAAGGTCAAAAATCCATTGGTGTCAAGTGGGTGTCCAAAGTGAAGATGAATGTTGATGGAGGTGTAAATAAATTCAAGGCTAGACTTGTAGTCAAAGGGTGCAAGTAGAAGCAATTGATAGATTATGAAGAGGCTTTTGCACTGGTTGTCAGATTTGATATAGTAAGAATAATTTTTTCTATTGCAGTTATTAATAGATGGTAGATTCATCAATTAGATGTGAATAAACTTTCTTGAATCGTGTTTTGGAGGAAGAAGTATAAGTAGATCATCCTTAAAGTTTTACTGTGAAGAAAAAAGAACATATGGTGTATCGTTTGAAAAAAGATTTTGTATGGCTTGAAGCAAGCCCTAAGGTCTTGGAATTTATGCATTGAAAAACATTTTGGAGAAGAAGGGTTCACTAAATGCCCTTATTAACATGGTGTGTATATGAAGATAGACTCAAATGACAACAGATTAATTATATGCTTATATGTGGATGATTTGCTTATAACAGGTGATGATGAACAAATGATTGCAAAATTTAAATCAATAATATTCAAAAGATTTGATATGACAGATGTTGGTCTCATGCTATTATTTTTTGGTATAGAAGTTCATCAGAAAGATGATGTCATTTGGATATGTCAAAAGAGATATGTAAAATAATTGCTTGAGAAGTTCATGATGAATTATTGCAATAGTGTGTCAACAGCAATGCAAATTGGAGTTCATTCTACAAAAGAAGGAGAAGGAAAATTGGTTGATCTGACATTGTACAAAAGTTTGATTGGGAGCCTCAGATACTTAACAGTGACTAGACCTGACATTGTGTATAGTGTGGGCATCTTAAGCAGATTCATGGAGAATCTGAGGGAGTCTCATTGACTTGCAGCGAGGAGGATTCTTAGATATATAAGTGGGAAAGTTGAGTTTGGCCTTCATTATTAGTGCAGTGGAGACATGAAATTAATTGGATATTGTGACAGTGATTAGGATAATGATCATGAGGATAAAAAGAGCACAAGTGGATATGTGTTTTATGGTGGTGATACAGCCTTCACTTGGAGCACACATAAGCAGAAAGTTGTAGCCTTATCTACTTATAAGGCAGAGTATATAACAGCGGCGGCAACGGCTTGTGAAGCAATGTGGTTGAAGAATTTACTGATGGAATTTTATAGAGAGATTGATGAAGCTACAATAATTTATGTGGACAACAAGTCAATGATCGCATTGGCCAAAAATTCAGTACAACATGGTAGGAGTAAGCAAATTGATGTGTGTCACCATTTTATCAGAGATGCAATAAAGATGGGTCATATTAGCATGGAGCACTGCAGTACATAGGATCAGGTAGCTGATTTGTTCACCAAAGCATTGCCGACATCAAGGTTCGTAAAGCTACTGAGGATGTTTGGGATGAAGAAAATATTGGTTTGAGGGGGACATTGTTGGATATTATCAAACCAAATGACATGATGCTTGCTTTAGTTTTCTTTTGATTTTATTTTATTTGTTTTTCATATGGTTTTAAAAATCTCTTTAGTACTTGTGATTTAAAAATTCCGTGAAAGTGTGTGAAGCGCTGCTCTAAGTTTTTGTTTTCGGTGAAAGACAGTTTTGTGTGTGCTATCTATTTTTCTTCTTTAACCCGTAAAACATTCTGTGAACAAAATTTTTGTTATTTTTCTTTGTTTTGTTTTTTGCTTCCATCACAATCACTAAGGAAAAGCGTCAATTTCAAACCGGCGACTAAACAGATGAAATCAGGTAGATTTCAAATTCAAAAAGAGCGACGAGAAAGATCAGAAGAAATAAAAAACGATGAACAATAGAGCGAGAAAGAAGAATGAGATTAATGATGCCGAGATCTATGCCGATTATAACCTTCTGAACTCCCAGAGCACACATGTTGTTCTCCCTGTTGTTGAGCGATCCGCCACAGGATTAAAGTCATAGGCGAAGGAAGAGAAGGTGGCATGAGTCCGGACCAAGAGAACGAATGTTTTTGTGACTCTGAACAATAAGTGCATAGTAAAAACGCAGTGGTGAACAATAACTTTGTTTTTATTGTGCTTTAATTATTCATAGTCATACAACCGGACGGTTCTCTAGGTCCGCACTCCGCACGTAATAATCTTTCCCAATAATGGTGTAAGTCAGTCATGTGATGTCGTGCTGGCTTTGGTTTCGCTGGCTATGTTTCCAATTCCGCTTTATATCTAACTGAGCTTAGTAGTGTTGCAGATCAATGAAGCAACGATTGGCTCAATTCCAGCTTGTTTATGATAGTTTGTTTATGTTAAATATAATATGAAGTATTTGATTATTAAAAAAATAAGCTTGAATAATTATTTATTTGACTTGTTTTTATTCATGCATGATAATATAATTTAAAGTTCTTCCTGATTTGTTGATTGGGAGTTTGACTCCCAACTAAGATGTCCTTGATTCGAGTCTCGCCTATGTGAAGTAGACCTGTCAATTTCGGGTTACGGGTCGGGTTGACCCGAACCCGAAACTGACCCGGTATTAATCGGGTTCGGGTTGACCCGACCTGGTTTTGCAAACGGGTCGGTTTTCTGGACCCGAACCCGACCCGCTTCGGGTTCGGGTCAACCCGACCCGAAAAATATCTATTAAATTAATTATATTTATAGAAAATCCTATTAAGCTGGTCTTTTTTAAGCTCTAAAATGATCTATATGCTGCCTCATTTATGAGCTTGATAAGGCTCTATTGTTATGGGTTAACGGGCTTAATAAGGCTCAACATAATTGATTGTGAATATGCTAGATAAGGCTCATTTATTATTGTATGTGAGCTAACTGTTTAAAGCTCGATAAGCATAATATAAAACAAATATAAGCTGAACACAAATCAAACTTGAACATCTTCCATTTTAAGTGAACCATGCTTAAACTCAAACATAAAAGTTCGAATCCAGCTAAAATCGAGCTCGAACAAGTCGTTAATAAAAAAGCTCAAATATAAACAAGCAACTGCGCAACTTGATTCTGTTCATTTATTGTCTTATCAACAAGCTAATCAATTAAGGCTTCATTTGGTATGGTTTTTTTATTGCTTCTTAAAACGGAGTTTTAATTTTTATACTAAAGTTCTGTTTTAAGAAGTAATAAAAAAGCCGTCCCAAATGAAACCTAAATTTGAGCCATCAACTTATTTTTTTTGGGAAAATAGCAACTTTTGCTTGATTCAGCTCATTTGAATAATATTAATATATAATATATTAATATATTAATATTAAAATATTTAAATATAAATTTGCTATAAATATTTAAAATTATATCATATTTCTCTTATATCAAATATTTCTTTATTATTTCTCTTTTAAATATTTATTTATTATTATCTTATAATAAATGAGCTGAGATGTAAATTCTAACTAAAAAATATATTTAAAATTAATTTTCAGTTCCCGCCAGTCAAGCTGCTCATCGAGCCGACGAGTCGAGTTTGAGATCTGTTCGAGCTCGAGCTCGATAAGCCTTTGAGCTCGAAATTATGTTCGTGCTCAATAAGCTCGACTCGTCGAGCATGTTTCCAAGTCGAGTCCGAACCGGCTCACGAGTCGGCTAGACTCGGTTGCACCCCTAGTCTACACTGAGGCCCGTGCTGAGACGAAGGGAAGGGGCGATTCTTCTTTCATACGTGTCGTTAAACTATTCGTCACAGCAGCTGAGATCTCGCCCCGAATATCATGGGAGAGCGAATCCAGGACGGAATTAATCTCGTCCGTCCATTTGCTATTTCAAAGCTAAATTACATTCGAGCCCACCATGATCCCTCCTGAATCAGGGTTTGTCTCGCGGAATTTTCAGTGGAAGACGACGGGGCGCCAAAAAGTGAAAGGGTACGTGGATCCGGACTTTCAATCAGCCAGAGTTGCTTTAATATTAAAAATCATTATTGCAAGAAAAAAAAATTAGAGTGAATTAAAAGATTATTAATTTATTTAAATTTAATATCATAAGTAAAAATTTTATATCATGTATGTTGAATTCGAATTTTTATTTATTTTTTTATGAATCATATTGATACGTCGTAAAAAGCACAAATTTTGATGTGTATTTGAATTAAGAACTATATGAATTTCGATTTTAATAATCATATGGTGAAGTTGAACGTATCGATGAGATGAACACAACAACACCTAAGGTGTTTTGAATGAGCCCATATCAAATACTTAAAGTGCACTTAAAATTTTCAACACACTAATTGGAAGGCTAAATGATCTTCGAATCTTGCATGCTCTAGCCAAATCAAATGTGTAATTGATTTGAACATAATCAAGGCACTTAAATATAAAATATTGATCAATAAAGGAATCAAATATGGGTTGGCCAATAGAGTTGTTTGAATTTTCGCTATAATTATGGAGCATTCCTCTAATAAACCCAAAATTAATTTTCTTAAATTCGAAGAAATTTGGCTGAGTGCTACGACTCTATGGTTGTGGGGCATTATGGTGCAAAGCTCTTAATTTTGTGGAAAATAAGGGAGCACTCCGGCACTGGGGTTTGGAGCGCTACGACACTAGGTCAATTTTTTTTTTTTTTATAAAAAATCAATTTCCATTTTATACAAAACCTCATCGAGCCATCTCCTCCCCTATCTTCTTTGCTTGGCATGGAGAGGAGAGGGAAGAAGAAAGAGAGAAAATGGAGGAGAGAGGAGAGAGGAGTTCATTTCAGGACATTTGGTCTATCACTCTACTTGTGAAAAATATTCAGATCGTGGTAGGTAACCTTAACCCTATCTCTATTCCAATAATTTTGCTTCTTACCTATTTTCTTCCTCTTATAATTAATAAAAATAAAATATATCTCATTTTAGTAATTTCACATGTATAACTTTTGATATGTAGTAGATATCGTCATTCTGAACATTTTGACTAGCATATATTGAATTCTAACTGTGTGATTTTGTATATATATGTGGGGTAATATCGAGCATAAAATGATTAGAAGTTAGTGTACTACGCCTGAACATGAAATATATGATATGCGTTAATTTATTATTCATATGGTCTAACATGTATTTTGGCATAATACACATATGCGTAATGGCGATCATACTAGA
The DNA here is from genome assembly GCF_001605985.2 of Dendrobium catenatum. NCBI lineage: Eukaryota > Viridiplantae > Streptophyta > Magnoliopsida > Asparagales > Orchidaceae > Dendrobium > Dendrobium catenatum. Next base: position 3,512 of record NW_021378760.1, on the reverse strand, counting down.
CAGATCTACATATTATAATTATTGCATATGATGTGTATATGATATCTACTATCATGATTTTATGTCATGTGAAATGTGTGTAAAAGTAAGAAATTCAATTTAGCTAGAGACATGTTATATTATATAGAGGGCATGCCAATAAGCTTTCTTTTAAATAAGATTTATGGTGTAATCCTAAGAGATATGAAAAGAGAGGTATAATGAGACTGATTGATATGATATGATATGCACACAGACAGGAAATGATGACTTCTTTTCTGAAAGCCACATAACTTGTGATATATGATATGAGATTGATTCCTAGTAACATGATTGATATGATTCATATAGATTTCTATACGGTTGGTCTACAGGACTTGATATATAAAAAAAATCACATGTAGTTAGATGTCTGACATTATTTATATATACATATGACATGAGCATGCATGATAAAATTACATAAGTGGCATGATATAATATGATATAAACATGGTATATGATATGACTGATATCGACATATGACAAGACTGATATGATTGATGATAAGATTGATAGAATAATATATGATACATAAGAAATATATGATTTATAGTTTCTTAATGATCTATGCTACATTAAAGTCTAATGAAGTATATGATAACACATTTAGACTTCATTTTTTCCCTTTCCTCTATGGGATAAGATAAAAATATAGTTGAATTCCTTACCCCCGAGATCCATCATCACTTGGAATGATCTGGCCCATAAGTTTCTAGCTAAGTATTTTCCTCCTTTAAAAGAAGCCAAGCTTAGGAATGATATTACTTCCTTTATCAATTTTATGGAGAGCGATTTATGAAAGTTGGGAATGATTTAAAGAGATGCTTAGGAAATTCATCCTCCATGTCTTTCTCAATTGGTTGATTATATAGACTTTTTTATAATGGATCGGTAAGATCTTTAAGATCTATTATAGATATAGCCGCTGAATGGTCATTGATGTCCAAGCCCTTCAATGAAGCTTTTTCTTTTATCTAGGAGATGGACACCAATAACTTTTATTGGCCTTCAAATAAGATGAATGCTAAAAAATTTGATAGTTTTTATGAGTCTAATGCCTTGTCCATTCTAATAACCAAGTAGCAGTTATTTTTAAGAAGTTAGGCAATCTTGGAGTTAATTCATCCTCAGGACCATCCATACCTTTAGAAGTTATATCTTTAGTCCATCTGGTGATCCAAATGCTTAAGGGGGAGACTTTAAATGACATTAATAGACAAATAACATCTAGTCAAATACCTAAAATCCAAATTTGGGGAAACACCCAAAATTTTAATGGAGTAATAATATTATTATCAACAATGTGGGAAACATATGAAATTTTAATCGGCTTAACCTTGTAGGGTCTTGGAAGAACCCTCGGAAGTAATTTAGAAATCCTAGGCCCAACTATTACCCATGTTATAATTATAATAAGCAATTTAAGGATAAGAAGTCATCTTTAATTTTAAAGATAGGGACTCAGATGAAGATTTAGGCTACTATTATTTAGAATAGAGAAAATCAATTGGGGGTAGTTAGCCAGTTCAATCAATAGTATACATCAAGATACCTTGCATAACACTACAGAAGTAAACCTTAAGGAGAAAGGTATGGAATAGTGTGAAACTATTCAATTGAAGAAGTGGAAGGAACTAGGAGAAACTAGTAGAGATAGAGATCAACCCTAGGAGGAATCTAGAGTGGAAGAGCCTATAGGGACTAATCAGCCTAAGGAGCAACCTAAGCCTATTAAAGAATTTGATAAACCCATTCAGAAGGTTCTAGAGAGGCCACCACCACCTTTCCCCAAAGGACAATCAAGCATAATCTGGATAGACAATTCTCTAGGTTTTTAGAGGTGTTTAAGAAATTAACCATCAATATCCCCTTTGTAGAAGCCTTAGAATAGATGCATGCATTCCAAGCTTATGAAGGATGTCCTCAATAAATATATAAGACTATGTTGAAAGTTCAAAACAGACTTTTAAATCTTGTTGAACTGCCCTAGGCACATTAAGAGGGGGAGTAAATTTGTTATTTAATTTTTTTCAGAACATTTTTCTTTTTATGAATGATGTTAAACAAAAAGACAAGCGAAAGAAAATGTTAATGAACCAAATAAAATTTATTTATTTATTATTTTATAAAAATGAACATAAAATTTTTTTTGTTCCTTTCTTTATTTTTATTTTTCCTTGCTCACAAAAATCCATCCAAAATAATAACAATACAGTTATCTCATATTTACAAGAAGATAATATTGCAGAAATTAAAATGCAAAAAAATAAAAGTACTAAATAAACAAAACGAGCACACCATAAATTTTATAGTTGTTCGATCAACCTTGACCTATGTATACTCCCCATATTCCTCATCTCTAGGTATTACATTAAACCTTTAGTGACTCTCCTTTAGCCTCTGTGGTTGAGAAGCTGAATTCTTTTAACCCTTTTAGTGAGGCAGAGAACCTGGAATCCTTTCACCCTCCTAATGAGGTAGAGAACCTGGAATCCTTTTCACCTTCATGTTAAGGAAGAGAACCTACAATCATGGGCCTTGAAGACTTTTCCTCCTAGGGCTTCCCTCAAGATAAATGAAAATATAGAGGAACTTAGGTAAAAGCTTACTTGGATCAACTATGTGGAATTCCCTCATACATCTTCACCCTCATACTCACCTTCTCCCCCTCTTCATCTCAAATTAAGCTCCATGATCTCTCAAGAGGGGAAAACTCTCACACAAAATTCTCTCAACATCCAAAAGACCCTTCTAGAGTGTCTTGAGAAAGTTTAAATGTAAGGCTTCTAAAAGGTCTAATTTTTCACATTAGTTATTTTTTTATCATACAATATGATATGAGATTGTATAGTATAATTAATTCAATACATCATGTTAGTACTGTATGATGAATAAGAGTCTACGAGATTAGTTTAAATATTTTAACTAATTATCTAGTACGATATTATGGCTTGTACATTATAATTAGTTCAATCGAATACAATTTTATCTCATACAATGACAGTCAGTTAAATATTGTCCCGATAACTAATTGATTGTACTATAAAAATAAAAACATCATACGATATAATATGAACTCTCAATTAATCCATATTTGATTACTTAATTATAATATTAAATTAGGTAAAATTTAGCTACATTGTCTAATACTATCATAATTGTACAATATGATTAGTTCTATTTTTTAATTTCAAAATATTGCTTAATTTATGATTGGCAACATAGTTCTTAATTTCTATTAATCATCCTGTATAATTTGGATCATATTGTATGATTAGTTCAAATTTAAATTATCTTAATTAAATATTTTAATTAATCTTTATTTTATCCAGATTATATAATACTATATATATTGTACATTATGAACATCATAAAAATTAAAAAAAATAATTTTGCTCCTTAGTGTGTATGCATGGCCGCTAAGTTAGCATATACCTTTTACATGACTTTTGACTTAAGAAATATAAAAATAAATAAATAAAATATAAACG
>NW_021378759.1:0-269 GCF_001605985.2 Dendrobium catenatum | reverse complement strand
TTTGTTTCCACCACATACTAAGTCTTCCCAAAGTGTTCTTGAATTCAGCAAATTTAGATCTTAATATGCAGAGTTTAAGATCAGATAATCCTCCCATTTCAGTTTCTTCCTTTTGTAAATCCATAATTTCAATTTTTAGTTTTTCTTTCAAATCAAACAAATTTTTATGCTTTTCTTTATTCCAAAAGAATAGTGATCTCAAATTCCTTTTGAATTTAGTATTTAAAAAATTGGTAGCAGAGCCATTTGATTTTTTGTTCCAGGCAGCT
>NW_021378758.1:0-538 GCF_001605985.2 Dendrobium catenatum | reverse complement strand
CTCTATCGCCGCGTATATTCTAGTCCACAACAGTTTGGCGCCGTCTGTGGGAATCAGCTAATCCCACTATCCTGAAGTATCACCGCCATGGTCAACAGGCGTAGTAATCGCATCCTTGGAGCCTCCCATTCCAACTCACATCAATCTCGGGATCAGTCCCTGAATCAAGGACACCAGGCAACTGTCTCTTTTCACCCCGGTATTCGAAACCCTGCCGGAGAAGGAACTTCAGGACCATCGCTGGAAGATCGTATCAAAAAGATGGAGGACTCGCAGAATGAGATTCTTCAACTACTACGAGAAACTCGAGGACCGACACTAGCACCTCAAGAAGATACACTTCTTCCTCGAGACCCACCAGAATTTGAAGATGTTCTTCATGTCGAAGTTCCCCTTCCACCATCAAGAATACGTCCTCCAACACATCCGGAAAATGAACTTGCTGACACAGCAAGCTCTACACATCCTTCGTGGGTAGGCCGCCAACATCGCATTCCTCCAGATGCCCCCGAAGACTTAACTCAACAACACATCGCCG
>NW_021378757.1:0-303 GCF_001605985.2 Dendrobium catenatum | reverse complement strand
AATAAATGTATGGCTTCCATAGTTGACCTACCCGGCATGAATCAAAATTGATTTTGAGAAACATTAGTATCACGCCGCAACCTGTGCTCCACAACTCGCTCCCATAATTTTAAAGTATAACACATTAACTTAATTCCTCTATAATTTACACAATCTTGTGCATCACCTTTATTCTTAAAAATAAGAATTAACATCATATATATATCACACCACAAGCATATATATAATTATAAATAGCAAGATAGGACATCTAGTTTTAAAATAAGATTTTCATCCATCCATCTATCACTTCTATCACATCAA
>NW_021378756.1:0-206 GCF_001605985.2 Dendrobium catenatum | reverse complement strand
TTCAAGTGATCGTAGTCTACAAAATTCTCCTAAGTGATTGGAGAATCAAAGTTCTAGTGGAAGGATGAGTCTCGGACGACTACCGAATGTTCGTAGGCTCCAAAAATCTACAACCACAAAGGAGAACTCCAAATCTACCAACTTCAGCAAAATCAGTATTGGGAAGCGAAATTCCCGTAGCTCAAGTCTGAAGCCTGAATGGGTGT
>NW_021378755.1:0-461 GCF_001605985.2 Dendrobium catenatum | reverse complement strand
AAGTATTTCAACCATTTATAAGGTGTTCTCACTTCACAAACATTTCAACCATTTATCACGTGTTCTCATTTCACCAACGGTCCTCTCTCTCGTCAAACATATCATCGAATAGAATAGCCAACGAAGTGAACTATTTATAGTCTTTCCAAATTTCTAAGATTAAATTCTACTTAATTAAGAACTGGTTAGAAAAAAATTGCGAGTTATTTATTTATTTTTAGTATAAGATATCAATTTTTTACTAACTACATTTTCTTTTTTAAAGAATGCAAATTTTTGCTATAGTTAACAATGTTTAGGACTTCAGTAGGTTCTCACCTTAAAGATGCAATTATATTTATTGTGCTAATATGACAAAAATAATTTTTTAAGAGAATAGGAAGAAGAATATACATGAATTTGTCGAGGAGGAGAAGGTGGAGGTGAATTCGAAGAAGATCAAACTCTACATAGAGGAAATA
>NW_021378754.1:0-278 GCF_001605985.2 Dendrobium catenatum | reverse complement strand
TGCTGCAGCTGAGTTTCAATTTGATCAAACCTTTGATGAAAATGAGTTTCCAAATTTTCAAATCTTTGAACCAAATCCTCATAATTTGGTCCAGCATGTGAAGGTCTAACTTCTTCTTCTGTTTCACTTAGAACTACATGAGTTCTGCTGGACTCGTCCTTATTTTAGATAGCCCTAAAGGATGCATTGTTGTAGTAGAGAGGTTCTTTAAAGTCTTGTTCAGGATGAATTAAATTATACATCTTTTCCAAAATATAAGCAATCAGATGTCCTAAGGC
>NW_021378753.1:0-262 GCF_001605985.2 Dendrobium catenatum | reverse complement strand
CTTTTCACTTTACCCTTTGAGCTGCAATTTTTATTTTGAAATACATTTTTATTATTATATATATTGGGGGATTTACATACATACTATTTTATATCATGTTATTTATATTTTAATATCTAAAATTTTAATATTTCGGGCTTACCACCATAGACAACTTTAATATGAGATATGTCACTCCTATATTTCATCTCTATCACTCATACCACCTTATAAATTTTAATATTCCATTCCTTACACCCATATTTGTTATATGGATGCTAGC
>NW_021378752.1:0-252 GCF_001605985.2 Dendrobium catenatum | reverse complement strand
TTTATTTCTTCCTTAGAAAGCTTTTGAATTGCCTTGTAATGAAGGCAACTTCATCGCTTTCAGACCCGGAAGATTCAGAATCCGATTTGTGTGCCTTTAATGCGATTATTTTCTCCTTCTTTTTCTCACCTGCATCAAGATTTCTTGGATTCACCCCTTGCTCGTAAGCAATGAGTGAGCCAAAGAAGTTATCAATAGAGTAAGTGTTCAAATCATTAGATTCAGTGATTGCAGTGATTTTAGCATCGTATG
>NW_021378751.1:0-237 GCF_001605985.2 Dendrobium catenatum | reverse complement strand
GGTTCGGGTTGACCCGTTTAGATACGGGTCGGGTCGAGTTCGACCCAAACCCAGCGGGTTGACCCGAATTGACACCCCTAAATTTCATGAAGGGGCTGAAACCAGAGATCTGAACAGCAGTCAGGGTACTGGGGCCGAGGAACCTGGGAAAGGCCATGGAGTTGGCCCAGTTGGTTTGAAAGAGGGACTCGAGGGAACTTCTCAGGAGGCTCTTACAGGACGACGACCACTCTTCTA
>NW_021378750.1:0-671 GCF_001605985.2 Dendrobium catenatum | reverse complement strand
GATGCCTATGTCTGATCCCTCGTCGCACGGGATGAAGAATGCTATAATTTTAATTTTCTACTACAAACTGCTTTAGGAAGCAGCAAGAAAGCCATCCCAAAGGAGGCCTAAATCGTCTTCAATAAATACTCCTTACTAAAAAAATATGCTACAATAATTCTTCCATTTCGTTACAAAATTAATTTTTAAAACATTTTCGAATCAAATTTGAGTAGCATAAGTTCTAACCATATTCATAATATCCTTACTATTAGTAATCTTAAGAAAAATAATTCCATCAGTAACCCTATTAAGATCAATAATTTAATGTTTTGACCCTTATGCATTCCAATTCCAAACGCCTACAAATTAGTCTTTTTTTCATTTTGTGCCTACCAATTTCTTAGTTTCTCTATTCAAAGACCATAAATTCAATTTAGTAAATTTAATCATAAATTTAGAGCAAGTCAACCCTTGCTTACTTTGCATCCTAATTAACTTTTTGTTGAATCAACCTTAATTTTAGTTGTTAATCTAGTCTTAATTCATAATTAACTTTTATTAATCCTGATGAGCTTGAAGAATTCATGATTGTTTTTTATTATTTCAAGCATCTGTTGCTTTTGCTGCAGTTCAGCTGTGGAATACATAATGGAAGACCAGAATGCAGCTGGATCCTTCAAGGAGGATAT
>NW_021378749.1:0-515 GCF_001605985.2 Dendrobium catenatum | reverse complement strand
CTGATACCACGACAGGGCTTTTCCTTCCAAGCACAATACGGCTGCAGTCAGCTTTTCCTCCTCCGTTAGCCCATTGAGAGCGAAGTATCGCTCCACCTTTTAAATCCACTCATACACATCTTCTCCTTCCAATATGGGCATCTTCAACTTCCTCACCTTCTGGTCACCCCCTTTGCCCCAAAATCTTCCATAGTTTCCCCTCCCCCAAGTGTTCACCCCATGTTTCCCGGTCTTCCCTTTGCTCTGTAATAGCCGAAACCCCCTTCGAAATCCCCCCTTATGTCTTCAAAATCAGCACATCGGCAACCATAGTATCCCTCCTGGCATTCCCCATATCCATACCCTCTTTCATCCCTCTGGACAGGCTCCAGATGGGGTCTTCTTCTTTCTCCTTCCATGATTTCCACCTCATCTTCCTCTATACGAATTGTCGAATTCGTACTTTTTCCTTCCCCTCCTTTTTCCACGATCGCCGCCGTTTGGTTTTGAATCTCTAACATATTCTTCATCATGTC
>NW_021378748.1:0-605 GCF_001605985.2 Dendrobium catenatum | reverse complement strand
GGTGAAATTTTAAGTTGCTCAATAAAGAATTAGAATATTATTTTCACCAAGCAATTATAATGAATGTAAAAATGTAAAATAAAAATAAAATGTAGTAAGGGAAAAATCACACTAAAAGATTTATAGTGGTTCAGTCACTTGACTATGTCCACTCCTGGAGTCCTCCACTTCGGGAATTTCTATACTAAATAATAATTCTCCTTTTTCCCACATAGAAAGGCGGAGAAGCCTTTATAAACCTCACTTTCACCAACCCGGCGTGGTGTTGTACCAAATGCTATGTCACCCTCGTGATGATGGTAGCGAACCTTCTCATTTTTCTCCCGCCTGGAGAAAGTAGAGTACCTTAGAAGACACAGACCTTGAGGGATCTCCTCCTTAGAAAGCTTTCCACATGATCTTCTTGGGACACAGGAGGAGTTAGATGCAACAAGTTAGGAGCAACAATGTAATCTCCATTACACTCCTCTCTCACAAACTCACCTTCTCCCTCCTCTCACAAACCCAACATATCCTCCAAAACCTCTCTCTCAAGAAATCACCTTCTAGTCATGTTCCTCTCTCTCTCATTTTTTTTTTTTTAGTTTAAACCCACAAGAGGGGCC
>NW_021378747.1:0-1232 GCF_001605985.2 Dendrobium catenatum | reverse complement strand
ATGCCAGATCTCTACAGTAATCGTCGTATCTATAACCTCAGTTAAATCACTAAAGAAAACATCGCATCCATAATATTAGTACATTATAAAATCGTATACAATGTCAAATCAATACATTGATAATGACTGTTGAAATCAAATCAATACAGTAAATTCATACAGAATGCAAACGTTCTATATAGTTATTCTATATCACTTACTCAGTGTATCACATGCATAAGATCAATACAATAAATCAGTAGTATCAAATAATACCAGTGTCTGTATCAGTATCAGTGACAATCCAGTGACAGAAGCAGTAATGCAATAACAGTGAAATCGTGTAGTAACAGTAAATCTATATAGTGACGATAAATCCGGGCAGAACAATAAAATCGTACTGTAACGATAAATTCGTACAATAATAAGAACAATATTTTAAAACATGCATTTCAGTACAATAGTCATACTAAATAAGTAGAAGTAGAAGAGCTGGCTATCATAGTGTTTTTTAGTCTTGTATCAGTATCAGTCTCATTATCCGTTGGCTTAATAAACAGAGTCGTCACTCTTTGCTCGTTGGCCCACCATCCTGTACAGGTCAATCAGTCTCCAACCAACGGTTCAACTAGTCTTTACTTGTCTTTTACACACACAGTAATATCACAGTAATATAACAGTACTTTCAATCATGTAACCACATTCATTTTCATCTCATCAATGTATAATATCAAACAGACATGTATTAAAAATATCATCAGATCGTATAAAGACAGACAACAAAAAATCCATTGAATCAAAATGCAAAATTTCAGAAAATTATCAAATTACCAGAGATCATGTAAAACAACATTTTAAAGCTTTTATTGTACTGAAACACTATTTTCCGACATTCAGATAATTTTCTATTCAATAAAAATCCCGTAGAATTTAGAATGCCCGGTGAAAAATTTTCAGAAAATATTCAAAACGTGCAAAATCATATTCTCTATAACATACAAAAAGTTACGTAGTGAAAGTTTCGTCAATACAAAGATATGTACGTTTTTCTGTAACGAAAATACAAATCTGAGCAGAAAAATATCAAAACAAGAAATCTTCAAAATCAGAAATAGGATATGGATTTCTTACTGCGAGATGAGCAATTCCTCCAACTGCGTCGACGGACGAAAATTGCTCCGTGGCCTCCGAAACCAAGCCTTTTCCTTTTCTTCATTCTCTTTCTCTCTCCTCTTTCTCTTTCTTCAAAATGA
>NW_021378746.1:0-241 GCF_001605985.2 Dendrobium catenatum | reverse complement strand
AAGTGTCTTCGTACAGCTGATCGTCCTGTACGAACTTGGTTCGTCCAGTACGAACGATTATTACAACGTCGAATCTAGAAACTGCTGAAAACTGTCCTAAGTTTGTTAATCGTTTGGACGATAATAAATTTTGTCTGGACGAAAATTTTACAGAGAACCAATCGTATTGTACGATAATTAATTTCATCTGGACAAAAATTTTATAGAGAGCCAATCGTACTGTACGAAAATTAATTTTGTC
>NW_021378745.1:0-335 GCF_001605985.2 Dendrobium catenatum | reverse complement strand
AAAGAAAACCAAATGCGAAAATTAAATGCGGAAGCAATTAATAAGAAAGAACACACCAAATTTATAGTAGTTTGGTCAAACCTTGACCCACGTTCACTCCTTGGAGGCACCCTCCAATTATCGCACCTTTAACCCCCACAGCTAGGCGGAGAAGCCCTTACAAAATCACTTCCACCTTCCCCGGTGCGGCGGAGTCGCCAGGACCTTTGACACCAAGGAGATATTCTTCTTTAGAGAACTTACCTCGAGATAAGCCTTGAATCCGATGGTACAAAGGTGCGAGCTTACCGGAGCTACCTTGTGGATCCCCCACCACACTCCCTTGAGTCCCCCCT
>NW_021378744.1:0-298 GCF_001605985.2 Dendrobium catenatum | reverse complement strand
GTGAATAAACACACACACACTTAAGGAGATCTTTAACAATTTATACTGATCGTACGGGACGAACATAATTCATATGGGACGATCAAGTCAGTTATCTCCTCTAAAGAGCAATAGAACGAATAGGAGTTGAAGAAAATTTTTCTCTAAGTCCCGATCGTCCAGAACAAATGTTAATCATCCTAGGATGAAATGTCCTCTGGAAAATTTTTGTTTAGACGAAATTCATATTTGTGCTGGAACGAAATGCTCTCTGGAAAATTTTCGTCCAGACGAACTTAAAAATTCATCCCAGGATGAA
>NW_021378743.1:0-358 GCF_001605985.2 Dendrobium catenatum | reverse complement strand
GAGAGTTTTGAAGCTTCCAAAACAAATAGAAAAATAATACAACACGTAGTAGTAGTTTCAAATTAATCCCTAATCTAACAATGAGAATTATGATGCATTGAAAGTGCGCTCAAATCCTACGATTACTAAGCTTAAGCAAGAGCAGTTGGAAGAACCCGTCGTGACTGCATTCAAACCAACGAGAATTTAGTCTAAAAGGAATAAGATGCAAGGGAAAAAGAAAACCTTCGTTAGGGAGAGGTGGAGATCCTCCACTCGATGCCTTCAAAATTTTCGTCGATAGTCTCAACCAAGTATATCAATGTACGCTCTAATTAATCGTCAACGGTGAAATAAACTCTTGGGTTCACGTCGAAGA
>NW_021378742.1:0-253 GCF_001605985.2 Dendrobium catenatum | reverse complement strand
TAATAATTAGTTATAATTAATTAATAATTATAACTAATTAATGATGAATTATAATTAATAATTAATTATAACATAAGAAATAATGATTAATGAAATAATAATAATAAGTAACCATTAATACTAAAATAAATCAAAACCAATACCTAAATATCGACTAGAGCAAAAGAGGCTGCTGCAAGCAGAGGGAATGAAGGCATCGGGAAGGGGAGATCGAACAGGAGAAGATGGAGTTGGGTTCGGCTTCAGCGGCTAG
>NW_021378741.1:0-1363 GCF_001605985.2 Dendrobium catenatum | reverse complement strand
CTCCTCCAGAACAGTAGAGATGAATTTCTGTGTCTTTCTTGTACTAGTGTCTGTTTCATATTTTGTTGTGTCAGTGTTTATGTTAATTGTTTTGTTTTTATGTTTGTCTTTTCTTTTAAGTTAAGTGTATGTTGAAGTGTTGCTATTGTTCATTTTTTGGGTTTTTTCAAATTTTCGAATTTTCGAATCACGCGGGCTTTCCGCGATCGGAAAAGCGCGGCGGCTGATGATCGCCGACGTTCTTTGCTTAGATCGATATGAGATCTATGGAAACTCTACGTTCAAATGGTAGGAATTTGAATGGAATAGTGATTAAAGAAGGCGCGATACATAATCGCAGGACAACATCTGTTGAAGGAAAGGGTAAAAGCATTTTGATTAAAAATGATGTTGGAAAGGATTATTTCGTTGGAAACATGAATCCAGGAGCTGCTATTACTGAATCGTCTGCATCGGACAATCTGATTCTTTGAGTGAATAACTTTTCTGGTGTTCTTGATACGCTTAAGGGTCGCAAAATTGGTGATGAATTGATATCGGTTGAAGGTCTGAAAGAGAATGTGCAAGTAGAAGAAGGATGTGACGTGGTGGAAAATCTAAAAAACAAGACCAATGAGGTGTCTGAAGCATGGTCGAAGCCCAAGCCAATTAAACTTTCTTTCAATAAGAACATGGTTGAACGATCAGAAGATGGAATTGCTGTGAAGTTAAATTCTGATATGGAATTAAAGAATTCGCAGGTTTTGAAAAATTCTGTAGCGATCAAAGTTTTGGGAAATAATGTGCCTTTCTCGGTGTGTAGTACCGAATTAAGAAAGCAGTGGGGTAAGTTTTGAAGCTTTCATTTAACCTCAATTGGTATGGACTGGATTTTGTGCTCATTTTAATCAAGTGAAGCGGTTGATGAAGTATTGAATGGAGGACCCTGGTACATCAATGGATTCATTGTTGGTATGGATAGGTGGACTGCTGCTTTTGATCCGAACTCACTGAAAGGAATTTCTGCTCCTGTATGGGTTAGATTTCCTTGTCTTCCGTTGTATTGCTGGGACGAAGACCAAATTGCCAGAATTGCATCGTGTTTGGGAACACCAATTTATGTTGATGGAAATACATTCGGCTGGAGCAAAAGGGAATTTGTCCGTGTTTGTGTTAGGATTAATCTGGAGAAGAAGTTGATGAATGGTGTGTGGGTTGATGGATCTGCTGGTCGGTTCTTTCAACGGGTTGAGTACGAGAAGATGGAATTGCTCTGTTACCAGTGTGGTAGAGTTGGCCACAAGAAAGAATTATGCCCCGATAATGTTTTGATTGGCATACAAAATCAGTCACTGAAGGAGAAGGAGGCTGGAATTGAAGTTGG
>NW_021378740.1:0-228 GCF_001605985.2 Dendrobium catenatum | reverse complement strand
CCGATACTACATTGTTTTCATCACTGACTTTAATCGTATTTTGTGGTTTTACCTTATGCATTACAAACAAGAAGTTCGCGCAAAATTTAAATCATTTTGTAATATTGTTAAAAACCAACATCACTGCACCCCCAAAATTTTACGCTTAGATGACGGTGGCGAATTTATTAGCAACGTCTTTAAATTTTATTTGCAAGAATCAGGTATCACTCAACAACTAAGTTGCCC
>NW_021378739.1:0-300 GCF_001605985.2 Dendrobium catenatum | reverse complement strand
TGCACTAATACCAATAGTGTCTCTCCTTTTGCACCCAAAACAACCAGACCTACATCCACTCACCAGAGGCACCCTTTTAGTATTGCACTAATACCAATAGTGTCTCTCCTTTTGCACCCACAACAAGGTGGAGAAGTTTTTATAAACACTCTTTTCACCACTACCTGGTGCGGTAGAGAACCGTCGTCCTTTTATACTTTCCCTTGTATTGGCAAAGAATCGTTGTCCTTTTACACTCTCCTAGTGTGGGCAGATAACCCTTTGTCTTTTCACACTCTCCTAGTGTGGGAAGAGAACCCT
>NW_021378738.1:0-260 GCF_001605985.2 Dendrobium catenatum | reverse complement strand
GAGATTTATTCGCATGCGAGTTTGCAACATATACATGAGGATTTTGGCTTGACTCTTTCGCTCTACCAATCAAGTTGGAGGCAAAATATCAAAGCCCAACTTAGAGGGAGGTTTCTTATGCTCACCTCTGGTTTGACATGTCTTAATTGAGTTAGTCACACTCACCCAAGGGAGAAATGGGAAAGGGACTAACGGAGAGAAAGGTAGTCAAAACTACCGATGCAATAAAATTTAAACCGCTATTAAAGATGGAGAGTGAG
>NW_021378737.1:0-290 GCF_001605985.2 Dendrobium catenatum | reverse complement strand
AGTTTTTCTCAAATCAGTAGATGTTTCAAGCTTTGTAAAAGATGCACAATTATTATTTGAAATGTTGGATGAAGTTGTGGAGGAAGTGGGAGACTCCTTAGTAGTACAGGTTGTTACTGATAATGCAAGTGCATACAAAGCTGCAGGAAGAATGTTAATGGAGAAGAGGCCTCACCTTTATTGAACTCCTTGTGCTGCACATTGTATTGACTTGATGCTTGAGAGGTTGGGACAGTTGCCTCAACATAAATTAGCCATATTGAAGGCCAAATTCGTTAGTAAGTTTATAT
>NW_021378736.1:0-264 GCF_001605985.2 Dendrobium catenatum | reverse complement strand
ACCAATTAGTATGGACAACATTAATAAACGAATCATGAGTTAACCACATGTTCTGGAATCTGAAACAAGAATTTAAACCAACCAAATTAAAGTTAACATTAATAAGCAAAGGGGAATGGTCAGAAAGCGTACGACTCAAGTGCACCACCTTAGTAGAATTGAAAACATTAATCCAAGCATTATTAAAAAGAACTCTATCTAACAGTTGCCAAAGATTGCCCCAATTTCAAGTATATTTGTTACCAGAAAAGCCTATGTCAATAA
>NW_021378735.1:0-283 GCF_001605985.2 Dendrobium catenatum | reverse complement strand
GAGTTTGGGTTCCACTATTTGCTTGAATGAATGAGATTTATGCATGTTATGCTATGATTATTACAATTTAGGCTGCCACAATAAATGTATTTTATGGTGGATAATACAGGTGCGGGCTGTGTCCTAACATGCCATAAGAGAAACACCTAACACAAGGGAATGTGTTCACTAGCCTATGTGGGTAATGGTGCCTCTTTCTAGGTTTATGTGATGCATGCTATGTTGAGGATTTATACCACTGAGTTATTGAAAGTGGTGGTTTATTATTCTTCAGTGCAATAAT
>NW_021378734.1:0-328 GCF_001605985.2 Dendrobium catenatum | reverse complement strand
ACAGCAACTTTAAAACGCAACTTTATATACAACAATTTCACAACCTGTTTTACTGACAGCTGCAGCCGTCCCAAACGCACCCTTAGGCATCCTAAGTCCTCAAGCTTTGAGTAGATGCCCATCCCTAACATTTTAAACTAGAGAAACATTGACCTTATTTGTTTAACCATCTCAGGTTACCTTATAAGTTTTGATAGTGTGGATGCCCTATAACTTCAGGTTGTTAGGTCTTGTTTGGAGTCATTTTTTTTTTAATTTTAAATATATATTTTTTGTTTATATTTTGTAGATATTTTTTTTTATTTTAAAAACAAAATAATATTGAAAA
>NW_021378733.1:0-426 GCF_001605985.2 Dendrobium catenatum | reverse complement strand
CGACCTCCATTGTTTGATAACTTACCTTTTGATTTCTAGAAAATCCGTATGTCAACATTTTTACAATCAACCGATTATCGCATGTGGATGCTAATCAAAGAAGGTTATTCTCCACCTTGTCGTGAAATTAATGGTATTAAAACTGAAGTTGCTTTTACTGAATGGACTTTCGATGAAAAGCCAAGACCTATGAAGAGGCATTATAACTCAAACCATTTAAGAAATCCTTTTCCTGGAGTTAGATATTTTTCTTGTGGCATGCTAGGACACATCTCACACACTTGTAGCGTTCACCATAGTACACATTGGGCGTGGAGACCAAAGGTACATGATTCACAGCATACCACACATGCATTGTATTCTACTTTTCCTAAGAAGGGACCCAAATCAGTTTGGGTTCCTAAATCTGACTGTTGTTGAGTTTTG
>NW_021378732.1:0-223 GCF_001605985.2 Dendrobium catenatum | reverse complement strand
GCGCCGCTGCTTTTCGCAGTAGCCCGCCGCCGCCTCTCCACCTCCTCACCATCTTTTTCTTCTTAGGCTCAGCCACAAGTAGGCAAGAGGATGTGGGAGGGTTTAATAACGCGGGGAGATTAGACTGTCCTGTGCTCCATATTATAAAAATTACACTAAAAATATATATATATCACTTTAAAATAAATTAATATTATTAATATTTTTTTATATTTTAAATTTT
>NW_021378731.1:0-273 GCF_001605985.2 Dendrobium catenatum | reverse complement strand
GCACTTCATTCATGCTTGTAAGCCAACTATCTCCTTCACTACATGTATATTGCATGAGTTCAAAAGAATCTTTGTTTGTTGTAAGATCTTGGACTTCCCTTGTAGATCCTTGTATATTCATTGATTTTTAGTTAGACGATCAAAATTATCATCTACTATTTCCACGAACTAGGATGAATGCCACAATCCCATCATTGTCATTTGCATGAAGGTTTACATCAAATGGCATCATCCTCATCATTAAGTGAATGACACTTGCAAAATCTATTGGCT
>NW_021378730.1:0-1129 GCF_001605985.2 Dendrobium catenatum | reverse complement strand
AGTCCTCACCAAATGAGGGCGAAATCTCTGGGTAGTTTCTTTTCTACAAACCCATCTGCCTTCGAAAATTTACCTCGGAACTTATTTTGTTAAAACTCCCTCGCCGGATAAAAGAAAAGCGAGTGGAGTCCGGGGTCGAATTTTTGGAGCCCACAGATTTCTGGCGACTCCGCTGGGGAATGATTTCTCTTTCCATCTCTGGCTAGTCATTTATAAGCTATAGTAGTAGCCGTATCAACCCATACTCATAATTTCGAGTATTTCAAAATAATCGTTTAATGATTCAAAACTCTGAATTTTCTAAAATTATCATTCAGCGAATTCATATGCATTTAGCGGTTTTTAAATTTGTATTATTTGAATTGCTCGCTCTTATTTTTGTGTTCTGTGCAAGTCTCTGCATTTTGAAAGTGCGGGGTGATGTATCAGATTCTGATTACTAACCATTTCCTTTCATTTATGCAGATGGATCTACAGAACACCTCGATGGCTGTCCAACTGGGACAAGGAGCCAGGATTCAGCTGGCGAATGCTGTTATTGAGACTGGAAATGTCGGAGCTACCATCCAGTTTGGTAGCGTTGACTTCCTAGCGATTGCTGCAAGGAATGCCGCCATTCCTGTGAATGGTAGGAATGTTGAGAAGTCTGCCAGAAGACTCAATGCTGATGAAGCTCCTACCCGTCGTGTGCATCTTCCAGCACAACGACCTACTACCGAAAATCCTCGTGGGAGGATTTCTGTGTTCGAGAGGCTGTCACAACCTGAGGCCCTGACCACAAGAAGAATTATGAATGGTGGAAAAGTCTCTGTGGTGACTACAAACACCACACCCCTGCCGACCAGGTTATTCTGCACCTGGGAAATACGATGCTGAGGCCTCCTCATCTGAAGGAAGGCCTACAAGGAGGTAAAGAAGGAAGATGAACGCTGAGCTCCGAGCTCAGCATCAACAACTCCAGTCCACCCATCAAATCTGCCGGCCCAAGAGTCTGAAGCTAACATTCCAACCCGTAATGGGTTTACAAATCTGAAGTGGGTCAAAAAAAATAGTTCTACTAGAGAGCTAAAGAAATCTTTATGGGATCGACGACCTGAAGCTCCAATCCCTCCAAGAAAGAAAGAGCCTG
>NW_021378729.1:0-235 GCF_001605985.2 Dendrobium catenatum | reverse complement strand
CTAGTGGCATCCTAATCTTCATCCCGAGGAGAAGTAAAAGCATCCCCAGCGGCATCTTCTCTTCATTAAATTCTAAATTTTAAATCCGTCTTTAGGTATAAGTCCTCCTACGACATCCTATTGACATCTTTGAGGTTAGGAATAAGCATCCCTAGTGGCATCCTAATCTTCATCCCAAGGAGAAGTATAAGTATCCCCAGCGGCATCTTCTCTTAATTAAATGTTAAATCTTAAA
>NW_021378728.1:0-258 GCF_001605985.2 Dendrobium catenatum | reverse complement strand
ATTCATTACCTGCACACTGTACGAAAATTTTCATCTTTGATCTAACTTCGCAACGCAATAAAGCAGCTGGCCTATGTTCCATGAATCTCACTGCACTAACAATAGTAAACTCATTCTCGTTGTACAAAAACAGAGGTCTGATTTGAACGACCAAGTACAACAAAATAGAAGAATCTGAGTTGTGAGCAGGGCGAGAGGGTAGGAGGCAAAAGCTCACTCGAAAAAGGGAAAGGAAGCAAGAGTTGCAGCATAAGAAGA
>NW_021378727.1:0-223 GCF_001605985.2 Dendrobium catenatum | reverse complement strand
GAAAAAAATGGTGAATTTGTTTTAAAGTTATTGTATATATAGATACCAATTTTAGACGACACATTTATTTTTTAAAAAAAATTGTGTGATTGTGTCGCCCATGGTGGTAGATCAAACTTAGTGTGAAGTTTAGATCTCTTACAAATAATGTCTCAATAATCCTGCTACATATACTTGCATCCTGAGCATGAATGAATAAAGCTTGATTAGTAGAGTCTTGTAC
>NW_021378726.1:0-522 GCF_001605985.2 Dendrobium catenatum | reverse complement strand
TTTCAAGAGGCACGAAGATCAAATGACAAAAAGATTGTGTGGTAGTCTAATTTGGACTATTTATACAAAAGACAAGAGAAACCGCCCAAAAACTAAAAGTTTTCAATTCTGTACGCAGTGGATCATTTCGTCCTGGACGATTTTACTTAAACGATTTGAAATGACCCTATTTGTATATGTGTACAAAATGTCTTCGTATACGCTGATCGTCCCGTACGAACCAAGTTCGTCCGGTACGAACGGTTATTACTAGGTCAGTTCTAGAAACTTCTGAAAATAGTTCTAAGTCGGTTAATCGTCTGGACGAAAAATGGTTCGTTTGGACAAAATTTTTATGGAGACCAGATCGTCCTGGACGATAATTAATTTTGTCTGGAAGAAAATTTTACAAAGAGCAACTCATTTTCTGATGATAATTAATTTCGTCTGGACAAAAATTTTACATAGACCAGATCATCCTGGACTATAATTAATTTCGTCTGGAAGAAAATTTTACAGAGAGCAACTCATTTTCTGATGATA
>NW_021378725.1:0-215 GCF_001605985.2 Dendrobium catenatum | reverse complement strand
TTCCCCTTCTCCTCTCCTTCTCGGACGCCACCTTACTTCGGGCAATGGTGCATGGCAGATCCCGAAGCGGATAGTGGTTTAGTACTCGACGTCTACGGAAGTATTCATATAACACGCTCTCCATTCTTCGACGTTGGGTTTAGACTTGACGACATCGTCGACGACTATTTGAATCGCATCCTCCCTACGCTCGTGGATGTCATAGACGAGCAATT
>NW_021378724.1:0-552 GCF_001605985.2 Dendrobium catenatum | reverse complement strand
ACACCCCTCAGCTCTAAGGGTTCCATGATCACCTCTAACTCTTCCGTAAGTGTCGGCGGTAGCTCAGGAATGGCGATGTAGTCACCAATGACCCTTCTTAGGAGACATGAAAAACTGGATGTATAGTCGCTGATGGGGGTAATTTCAGTCGGTATGCTACTGCCCCGATCTTTTCCATCACTTCATAAGGCCCAAAGTACCTTTGAGCTAACTTTTCATTCCTCCTGTTGGCGACTGTCTTCTGCCTGTATGGACGTAGCTTCAAGAACACCCTATCCCCTGCCTCAAATTGGATATCTTTTCTATGCCCATCAGCTTGCTTCTTCATGATTTGTTGCGCCCTCAGCAAGTGCTTCTTTAATTCTTCTAACACTCGGTCCCTCTCCTCCAAGTACTCCTCCACTGACGAAACAGGAGTACTACTGCTCCCAAAGTATACCAAGTGTGGGGGATCCCGTCCGTACAACACTTTGAATGGGGTCATTTGTGAAGCAGAGTGAAAGGACGTGTTGTATCAGTACTCAGCCCAGGATAGCCACTTCGCCCATAGCT
>NW_021378723.1:0-224 GCF_001605985.2 Dendrobium catenatum | reverse complement strand
ACTTCAAAATAGTTTTCCAATCAAGTTGGTTCTTCAATGACTGAAAAGAAGAAATCATCCAAGAAGAAGACCAAGCTGAAAAAGCCTAAGGAAAAAAAGACTGCAACTCAAAAGGTTATTGACAGTTTGGATGAGTAATACCAGACTGTGAGACGACCTATCAAGCTCGCTGACTTTATGGCGGAGCTTAAAATCGATGAGGATGAAGAAGGAGATGAAAATTC
>NW_021378722.1:0-2582 GCF_001605985.2 Dendrobium catenatum | reverse complement strand
TCCACCCTGGCTATTGAATAGAGAGAAATACTATATTCAACACTGTATCAATACGTGAAAATTAAAAAAAAAAAAAAGCTAAAAATTATATTTCAAATCATTATATAGTTATGAAAAATTTAGAGGTGAATATTTTTTTCAAAAATATTAAAAAATGCCTCCATAGAAAAGGATAGATCCTAAAAAGGAATTAAAGATACGTAGAAAAAAAAAGAGTAAAAAATCTATATAGAACTAAAAAAATGTCAAAATTTTTGGATTAATTTTTTCAAGAAAGCATAATGTTCTCAAAGTGAATATTCCGTATGTAATATATAAATGTTTTAAGATCTAATTGGAAATATTGTTATAGAAGAATGAGTAATGTGACAAAATGGAACTTTTATTTGGTCCGGTGGCCGGACGTAGAGCTACCTTCGGCGAGCACTGAGAACGCGCCACGTAGCAAGCACAAAACCGCGGACCTGACCCGGCGAATAGTGGGTATGTCGCACGTGCATTTTTTAAATCCATGACAACCCGATAAATACCATTATGTGAAGATAAATATCGAGCAATACCGAGTTTTTCTTTAAAAACTCGGTATTACTCGGTATTGGTCTTCACA
Source organism: Dendrobium catenatum (assembly GCF_001605985.2). NCBI lineage: Eukaryota > Viridiplantae > Streptophyta > Magnoliopsida > Asparagales > Orchidaceae > Dendrobium > Dendrobium catenatum. Next base: position 1,975 of record NW_021378722.1, on the reverse strand, counting down.
GAGCGGTATTTCTTGTTATTTCCAAGCAATACCTAGCAAGACCGAGCAATACCGAGCAAATACCGAGTAATACATTGCAATATGCGAACATAGCATTCTGGGGTTCCGGTCCGGGTCAAGTCGTCGGGTCGCGCGGTAAAGAGTAAGAGCATGTGGTGTGATCTTAGTGGTGACCGAACGTAGAGCTACGTCCGGTCACCGGACCTAAGAATTGTTCGTTAAAATGACCATAAGCTTATGTACTACTTTTAACAAATTGATCTCTAAAATTCTTGTTTTGATAATGTCTCTTCTTCTTCCCAAAATGGTTTTGTCAAAGGTAAAAATATTTCTGACAATGTTTTGCTTGCTGTGGATATGATTTATGATATTAATTGTAAAACGAGGGGTCACAATGTTGTTTTGAAGTTTGATATCTCGAAAGTTTATGATAACATCAATTGGACATTTATTTACAATGTTCTATAGCTCATATTATTGATTTTACGAATCAATCCCTCCCTATTTTTTACTTAGTCACCCTGCTTTACAAAGGTAAAGGAAATCCTTCCTCTTTGATAAAATGTTTCATAATACTAGAGTTAAACTCTCTTTGTGAAAATTTAAATTACTCTTTATTGGTGGCAGAATTGTTCTCATTAAAAGTGTCATCTGCTCAATTCCTATTTATCTCTTCTAAACTATTAATCTTTCCCTGAAAGTTTGTAATATATTGGATAAGATAATCAATAGATTTTTTTGGGCTTCTCTTCCAATAGTAATAAGATTCATTAGAGAGCTTGGAATTGTTGTACTCGCTTGTATGGTGAAGGGGGTGTTAGTTGTAAATCAATTATTGATATGCTTAAGTGTTTCTCTATAAAATTTTGGTAGATTTTCCACACTAACAAGTTCTTATGGGCTAATTTCATGAATTTCAAGTATTGTAAGAATATCCACCCCAATCAAGATTTTTTTAAGAAATGTCAATCTGCTATTTGGTCTAGGGCTTTGCAAAATCAATGGGCAAGGTTATCAGCAATGTATTCAATGGGGGCATTGGTGAGGGCTCTTGCTTCTTTTGGCAAAATGACTAGATTGGTAAGGATTCTTTTGATTCCTATTTTAACACTCGTACTATTTCTAATTTATGTGTTGCAGGATGATATGTTTGTGCATGGTAAGTGGAACACTAAATTGCTTAGAGATAATCTTCCTCTTTCTATGATGGCCGTTATTCAAGATATTCCTATTAATATTAATGTGTCAGATCAACCTATTTTTAATTTTTCTGCTGATGGTATTTCTATCATGACTCTTATAATTAGTTTAATTTTCTTATAATCACATTAAACATATCGAGATAGATTACTATTCCATTTGATAGTATTTAATTCAAATAAATCAATAGCCAACACATCTTTTTTCAAGATCAATTTGCTCATATTTTCTTCAAGGCATTGCAAGTTAGAGTCAATAGCCAATTTCTATAGGAGCATCCACTTGAAAGGAGATTGTAATACACACAGCTCCAAAACTCCACCAGCTTCAATCATGAAGCGACATTACATATGCTACTTTCCTCTTCACCTTGTAATCAAAGCATCACAGCTAACCACTGGTCTCTAACAATCACTGTTAGCTACAACTGCACAAGAATAATACAGTAATTGTATATATGCCAAAAGATGAGAATAGACAAATATGTATTACATCATTCTGAAAGAGTATGAAAGAAGTGAAACTATTTTCCTCCAAGCTGTTTACCTTTTTCTTTTCTCTATTTCTGGCATTCAATAGTTTTCTTCAATTTCATCTGATAACTTGTATAATGTTTGTTTGTTTTATCTCGTTATAATTTTTAGGTGATTGAATTTATTTAGAGAATACATAAAGTATTTTTATTGACAATTAATTCCTTTCTTAACCCTAATAAAGTTAAGAAGAGAAGATTATCATATCATTATTAAGATTTAAATGTCTTTTTCTGATACAA
>NW_021378721.1:0-303 GCF_001605985.2 Dendrobium catenatum | reverse complement strand
TAAAATAAAAACCAAGATTCACCATAGAAATCAAAGTACAGAAAATAAATGTGGAAGCAGTAATAAAGAACACCGAAATTTATAATGGTTCGGTCAACACGACCGACATCCACTCCCGGGAGGCGCCCTCTAAGTATTGCACTAAACTCAATATCTCTCCTTTTGCCCCCACTACAATGCAGAGAAACCTATACAAACCTCTTTTCCACACCCCTAGGAGAGGCAGAGAACCTAACTCTTTTTGCTTCCTCCAGAAGTAGGCGGAGAACCTAACTCCTTTTACTTCCTCCAGAAGCAGGCAGA
>NW_021378720.1:0-402 GCF_001605985.2 Dendrobium catenatum | reverse complement strand
TTGATTCGATCATGGAGGGAGTTCAAAGACTATCAATTAGAACGTTTTTGAACTAATCAGAAAGGAGACTTCTATGAACATTTCTTTGCTCTGGTGCAGGAGGGGTCGATGATAGAGTACCGGGATAAGTTCGAATATTTCTCAACCGACTGGGAAGGTTGTCAGAGTTTGTGCTGACGGGAACATTATGAAGGGGCTCAAGCCTGATATTCGAGAAGTTGTTCGAGTACTGAGATAATGTGGCTTAAGGGAGGCTATGGAGTTAGCTCAGTTGGTGATAAGAACTCCTTGGAGAGGAGTAGTCATAACAAGAGTTTGGGAGTCTCGTACAACCACTACATTTCTGACACCAAAGGTGCAAACAATGCCTATTCAGAAGGAAACCCCGAGGGATTAAAGTCT
>NW_021378719.1:0-1010 GCF_001605985.2 Dendrobium catenatum | reverse complement strand
AGGTGCAAGTTTGTGATGTTTATGTGGAGGTAATAACGGATAGCATTGACAACCAAAAACTTTGAGAAACTTATAATTTGGTTGTTGATGAAACAAGATTTCATAGGGAGATTGTTTAGAAAGAGTGAGCGAGGGAAGACGATTTATTAAGTAAACTGTAGTCAGAGTGGCATAGACCCAAAACTGATAAGGTAGACTGGCATCAAGAAGCAGAGTGCGAGTTGTTTCAATGATGTGGCGATGTTTTCGTTCGGCAATACCATTTTGTTGAGGAGTGTAAGGACAACTCAATTGATGTTGTATGCCATGATGGAGAAGAAATTCCTTAAAGGGCTTATTCAGGAATTCAGTGCCATTATCAGTACGAAAGACAACAATTTTCTCACCAAATTGAGTTTCAACACGTTGTTTAAAATGTTTGAAATGCATATATGTCTCAGATTTGTGAAGCATGGGATACAACCAAGTAAAACGAGAGAAATCGTCCACAAACAACACATAGTATTTAAAGCCATTAAATGAAGATACAGGTGAAGGACCCCAAACATCCGCATGGACAAGTTGTAGAGGTTTAGAGGTAGACATGGGAGATAAAGCAAAACTAATTTTATGACTTTTTGACTGAATACACGAATTACAAACAGACTTAGGAGACGAGACTATAGATGAAAACATAGGATTTTGAGCTCCAATGATAGCAGTAGTTGCAGCATGAGGGTGTCCCAGACGTTTGTGCCATATAGAAGACGTTGGAGAAGATATGAAAGAAGATGTGGTGGAATAATTGTTGGGGTTGATAGGTACAGGATATAGACCTCTATGGCTGGGACCGTGGAGGAGAGTGGAGTTGGTCTTCAAATCCTTGATATGGAAACCATGAGGGTCAAACATAATAGAGCAATTATTGTTAGAGACTAATTGTTTTACTGAAAGAAGATTGTGAGTAAGATTAGGCACATGATATAGAGGTGATAGAAGAAGCTTACGAGATGGTGTTGGCAAAAGACCTT
>NW_021378718.1:0-291 GCF_001605985.2 Dendrobium catenatum | reverse complement strand
GAGGATATGTATATGTGATTCTAATGAAGTGAATTAAGATTGGTAGTGATAGTTCATCAAAAATTACTTTGATCGAGCACGAATCTCGAGGCATATTCAAATTGGAAATTTTCAAAATCAAATTTGGGATCATATGAATTCCAATTTCAGCAAATTTATAGCCAAATTGAACATCTCAAAGAGACGAACCAAACAACACCAAAATTGATCCAACCCAAGCCCAAGTGGGTCCGATCGGGGGCCCAAATCACATTTAGAAGGGTTAAAACATTATTTGAATGATAAAATGAT
>NW_021378717.1:0-203 GCF_001605985.2 Dendrobium catenatum | reverse complement strand
TATGTCCAGGCTTCCTGCATCGAAAGCAAATAACATCCGAGGAAATATTAACATCCTTACCATTTTTATCTTTTTTCCACTTTCGCTTATGCTTTGGTGAGCTTTGTGATTTGCTTGATAAGTCATTGCTATCGTCACCAACTAAGCTTCTTCTTTCTGTATCTTTAGCTTTTAGAACGATTGTTTCACCTGCATCCAAAAGT
>NW_021378716.1:0-283 GCF_001605985.2 Dendrobium catenatum | reverse complement strand
AGTCTAACAAGGGAATTTTGATGACATAAGAGAATTTCAAAATATGAAATGTATATGCTTATAAAATTTGTACAAAAACATAACTCATTAAGCATAACACTTTTTTTTTTTGGCGATTTCATGCATAGTATTTCTTCAGATATCGACCATTGATCGGCGACATGGGCCTCTGACCTTTCTGATCAATGAGTTGATAAGCTCCTCCTTGAAATACCTTCTCGATGACGAAAGGTCCTTCCCAATTGAATACGAATTTGCCACCGATTTTTCGGTGTGGGATGAT
>NW_021378715.1:0-276 GCF_001605985.2 Dendrobium catenatum | reverse complement strand
GGAAACGATTCTTCATTGGCTTTGGACAGAAAATTATCAGAAGAATTTCTGTGTGGACCCTTACCGAGAACGTTTTGTCGCTTGCTTGAACTTGCCATGGATTTTATCTAAAGGAAAGGATTCTAAAAGGGATATGTGAGTGTGACTGTTGAGTTCATAGCCGGTCAATTTAATGAAATATGACTGTTCGTACAGATGAAATTATGTTCGTCCTGTACGAAATTCAGTTTGTCCTGCACAAAAAATTTCTTATGGATGAATAAATGAGTCCAAAAT
>NW_021378714.1:0-265 GCF_001605985.2 Dendrobium catenatum | reverse complement strand
TTGCTCCTGGTCTGATGATTCAGAAGCTAGGTCTGCCCAGGTGATTTTTTGCTTTTCATTATTTTCCATTTTTACAAATTGCTTAGCTTTACCCTTTCTTTTGTAGGAAGAGTTCTCAAATTAGGGTACTAATTTTTCATGTGTCTAGATTTCGTACATCCAAAGTAAATAATGTCAGAAGAAATCTTAACATTTTACCATTTTTACCTTTCGTCCACTTTTGTAGATGCTTATGTTTTAGTGAGCTTTTCAATTTGTTTGATAA
>NW_021378713.1:0-2934 GCF_001605985.2 Dendrobium catenatum | reverse complement strand
CAAGGGCAGAGCCATAATTTTTTTTCATGTGGGGGCACAAAAAATAAATATTAAAAATGATCTCACCTTTTTTCATCCAAACTTAAGACTAGTATTGAGAGTTTAAAACTTTTTTTATATCACAAAGTGATAAATTATATAATTAAAAAACTTACAATCAAGAATAATAAGCAATTACATGACACCTATAATTTTTTTCTTACGAGGCTTCTATCTCTTGTAACTCATTTGGAACAATCAAATCTTTAGTTAAGCCATATAGGCTTAACTATAACCAATTATTTACTTAACTTTAAGATAAAAAAATGGATAAGAAAGCTTATTCAGATTTTTTTGACTTGGTATAGATCATATCTAAATAAACTAATTTTACAGTACTTGTCAAGTTTGCATCAGTTAGAGATTGGGCGACTGTTAGTTCCTAATAAGGCAGCCAGTCAGCCGTTAAATGGGTGATTGTCCGCTGAGTCAATAACCACTTGCCCAATTAAAGGGCGACTAATTTTTTACATTTATGTATATATATAATAGAAATTATTAAGAAGGGAATTTAAAAAAAAAATTCCTCCTAGAGATATATAATATTATCAAAATCTAATTGCTTTTTTATATAAGCTGAAAGTATAAACTATGATGACTTGTTCCTAGAATAAAATGTGAAAAAGAACTCAAATCAGTGAATTTTGCTGCATCAATGAAACTTTTTTTTTTTTTTTTGGTCATGTGGAAGTGTGGAACTGCATCAATAAAAGCTATTATCAAAGGAAAAAATCATTTAGATTTTATTTAGGATGGCTTTCTTACTGCTTCTTAAAGCAGCTTTTTAGAAAACTGTTTAAAAAGCACTAAAAAAGCCGTTTCAAATGAAGCATTAATTTGACTCACTCTCAGCTCTGGGGCCTCTTATCATATAATAAAGATTATGACAAGGAAATAAGATGCATGCATGTTGATGTTTTTATGATGAATATAGCATTGGCAAGCTGAGTTACAACTATGATTTGATATGCCAGGTAAGAAAGAAAGGGATAGCTAAATTTTTCTTAATTATGTTGAAAATAGGAATACTGCAAATGTATTGAAAGAATTGTTGACCTGTAATTAAAAAGAAAAAAAATATCAAAGTCGCTCGTAATTGTCCTGCACCGAACTTTGCACGTCGTTCGCACGTCTCCCATGCCCTCCACACGACCGGCTTGTGTCGTTAAAAGGGGGAAGAAACAAGGCCTTCAGCCTCCCTCTCTCTCAATCTCTCTGTGTGCTCTTTCCGTTCTCCCGCTCGCCCGCTCGCGTCCTTCTTCAGCTTCTTCGTAGCTGATCGACCTAGCTCCGTCAATGATATTCCTTTCCTGTCGGAAAGGAAGTTACACAGGGAGCTTGCCGCTAAGAAGGTAGCTTTCTCCATTTCGGGCCCTTCTTTGATGCCTTCGTTGTTCGACTCCGGCCCTTTGACGACTTTCCCTTCCTGCCAGATCAGAAGTTATGACATTTTAGGCGAAAGCAACAAAGGGGGCTCGCTGACTGTGAGGGAAACTTTCTACTTATCGACAACTTCCTCTGACTAAGTAGATCAAGGACCACGATGTCCCAAGACGACGGAACCATGGGACCTTGATTGGGTCCATCATCCATTCCCCCACCATCTGCTTTAAGTGCAAGATGGTGAAATTTCCAATTTTAAATATAAAACCTTCACACTTTCAATATACAATGTCCATGCTGCTAATATATATATATATGTCAAATAATACATATTCTCTACGTATCTGATTGACAAATAGCCTAAATCGAAAGTTCTCTCTTGTTACCAGGAGGGGTAATTAACTGTAGGGTCTTGCGCCTATAAGAAACCAGAACTCAAATCATAAAGTCTTCGCAAAATGAGGGCGAAATCTTTGGGTAGTGTCCTATCTACAAACTCATCTGCCTTTCAAAAGTTTTCCCGGAACTTAATTCCGTTAAAACTCCCCCGAAGAAAAAGCAAAGGGTGGAGGTCGAGGCCAAATTTTTGGAGCCCACAAGAACATTTAAGTTGCTTTGTTGATTACACTACAAGTGCAATAGCTTTTTTTTTTCTAAGGAATGCAGAGTAATATGATAGTGTGTTTGAAATAATAGTTAAATGATAGTGGTTGACGATGGGCAGTGACAATTGGTGGTAGCTAGTGCGGATAGTGGTGGGCGGTGGCCAGTGGTGACGGTGGCTGATATCACTTTACACAAGTTGTGTATCTCCAAATCGAATATTTTGAGATGAAAAAATCATTGAGAATTGAATTATGTGAGAACTATGCAAAAAAAAAAAAAAGTGATTTAGGCTTCATTAGGGACAACTTTCTTACTGCTTTATAAAGTTTTTTATTTTTTTGAATAATTTTTTAAAGCTTTAAATTTTTTATTAAAAAATTGTTTTAAAATTAGTAAGAAAATTGTCTCAAACGAAGCTTTAGATTTCATTTGGTACAACTTTCTTACTACTTTATAAGTAGCTTTCTCGCACAAAATTTTTTGAAGAAGAAAACTTTGTACTAAAATACTAATTTAAAAAGCAGTAAAAAAATGAAGCAATATGCTCAAAAAGTTATTTGAAGCTCGTTTCGATAAGTGCTCATTTATGATTCTTTAATTAACTAATCAAATAAGCTTCATTATTTTTATAAATACTTAATTGATAGATGAACAAACTTAAATAATTTAGTGCTTGATTCATTTATGATCATGAAAAACATCATTTAAAGTTTGAATAAGTTTGTTAAGATGCTCAAGTAAGGCTTGATAAACTTTAATATGTGATTATATGAGAGTAATATTCTTTTTATATCACATTCCCTTTTGTTCATGAAGACAATATATTTATTTAGATTGATTAGCTCATTTAATTCTAATTAATCTTACTTTTGTTAAGATAGTTACTATTTGAATGCTTTACATTTT
>NW_021378712.1:0-275 GCF_001605985.2 Dendrobium catenatum | reverse complement strand
AAACCGCTCGAACCGGCGGTTCGACCGTCGAACCGCTCGAACCGGCGGTTCGACCGTCGAACCGCTCGAACTGGCGGTTCGACCGTCGAACCGCCGAACCGGCATCGGTTTTTGTTAACCGGCGGTGCTGCTCGTTCGCGAAACAACAAAGGGAAAAAAAAAACTGAGGGGGGATGGACGCAGCAGCGGGTTGCGTGGTGGTGCCAGCGTGGTTGCAGTATATGAGAGAGTGGGGGGCGAAGGTGAGCTATGATGGGGATAAGGAGTTGGGGAAG
>NW_021378711.1:0-482 GCF_001605985.2 Dendrobium catenatum | reverse complement strand
TCACTTGATGTCAAATGACGTGATATGTTTTAATTGGCCTACGAACTTTTCTGTATCGAAAGAGAATAATTTATCCCCACCCGGCCCCCCAAATCAAGAAATTATTGTGTACGCAATCCAAAACAGAGTAAGGTTCGGATGCTGCGTATTTACTGCTTATTTTTTGATACATAATTTTTTATATGTATTTTAGCATCAAATACATAATACTCACTAAATACTCACTAAATATAAAATAAATACGTAGAAAAAATTATGTATAAAAAATATACAGTAAAATAAGCAATAAATACGCAACATCCGAACCTTACTCTACCTTCGAATTGCGTACACAATAATTTTTCCCCCAAATCAGCCAATGCTCATAGCACAAGCACATCTGCTGATCTGCATATGTAATTTGATACTATTTTCTATTTCTTTATTTGAATGATTTCTTTTGTTTAATCTGAATTCATTGGTAAATATGATAATGATATGAC
>NW_021378710.1:0-686 GCF_001605985.2 Dendrobium catenatum | reverse complement strand
AAAGCTCTTCCATGTTCCTTATGAATTGAATTCAATCTTATTCGGTCTAATAATCATAAGAAAACTGATCCTTAATCTTTTAAAATTACTGAAACTCGAGAAAAGATATTAAGAGCTCAGTGAAACCTTAGGAGAAGTTATTTTATAAGAGATTGCTGGGTACAAAGCCTATTAAATCCACACATTTAAGCTTTATTTGTGACAATTTTTTTACTGTTTCTTAAAGTAAAATTTTAATTAAAAAATTAAAATTTTTATACTAAAAAACTTCTTGAAAGCCATCCTAAATGTAGCCTTAGGCTTCCCACGACTTTCTTATTTCTTTGTAAAGCTATTTTTTAGTACAAAAATCTTTTAAAAGTATGAAAAAAATAGTAATATAAAATTGTTCCAAACAGAGCCTTCTTACTGCTTTCTAAAACATTTTTATAGTAAATAAAATTTTTGTACTCAAAAACTATTTATGAAAACAGCAAGAAAGCTACCTCAAATAAAGTCATAGCCAGCAAGTTCATTGAAACACAGTTGATCAGGCAATTTAATGAAGTATAGAGCAATTCTTTTGATCATGGTACAACAGACGGTAATTTTCCTTTAATAAGTTTATTCAACATTATTTTTTTGTTTAAAAAGTCCACAAAGATCTTAGTTTTTGTATTAGTATTCATTGTTCTTTCAGGAGCTAC
>NW_021378709.1:0-362 GCF_001605985.2 Dendrobium catenatum | reverse complement strand
GTGGAAGAGAGCATTCAAGAGAGGATTCCTACCACTGAAGAGAGAAGGCTTCACTTGAATTTCAAAGGTAAGAGTCTCTACTTGTGATTTGGGATTCCTTCACTCTTTTCTTTCTTCCTTATAGATTCTTGTGAGAAGATCTGTCAAGGAGATCCGGTTCACTACCAACACTTAGAGAGTGTGAACAGACGAAGGGTTAGCTGCCTACACTTCGAGAGTGTGAATAGCCGAAGGGTTCGCTGCCTACACTTGGAGAGTGTGAACAGCCGAAGGGTTCTCTACCTACACTTGAAGAGTGTTTACAGTCGAAGGGTTCTCTGCCCATACTAGGAGAGTGTGAAAGGACGACGGTTCTCTGCCAA
>NW_021378708.1:0-280 GCF_001605985.2 Dendrobium catenatum | reverse complement strand
ATCCTTTGTGCGAGGCTGCTCGTAACGAGCAATGTCCTTAGAATGTTGCTGCTCCTGTGCAGCAACATAAGCCTCAAAGCGGGTCTCCTATCGATCAAATATTTCTATCAACTGATCAAACGGTAAGTGCTGGTGGAGAGGAACAAGATCAGGAACGGGAGAGGGAGCATCCACCTCCTTAGCCCTCCGAGGTTCCTCATCTCCAGGGTGGAGATGAGTACTATGAAGGGTACTGAAGGAACTTTTTGAGTAGAAGAGAGTTGGGAGGTTGGGTGGAATA
>NW_021378707.1:0-369 GCF_001605985.2 Dendrobium catenatum | reverse complement strand
CCTCGACTATGTCACCTAGTCGGTACCTGTATAAACCTGTTAGGGAATGGTTAGACCCCTCATAGCTATTTTGTTTCACAAAATACAAAAAATTTGGTCCAAACTTCCAAGACTTTTAAAACAAATTTTTTTGTAAAAAATTCTTAAACTATATATTTTTATACTAAAAAATTGCTTTAAAAAACAGTCCAAACGTCTAAATTTTTGTTAGAAATTATTTGTATTTAATGTTGTAATTTAAATTTATTATTAAAAATATAATTTGAAATATCTTCCTATACATAAATTAATAGAAAATTAAAGTTAAATATATAATTATGAAATGTTAAGCATTATTCTCCTATAATTACTTAATTGCCCTTGAAAATT
>NW_021378706.1:0-244 GCF_001605985.2 Dendrobium catenatum | reverse complement strand
TTAGCAATTAATGAAGAAAAACCCTCCTAGGTGGCCGGCGACAATATGAGGAGGTGGAGAGAGATTTGGGGAGGGATTTAGGAAGTTTCAAAGAGGGAGGATGGATTAGGAAGGTTTTCATGAGATCCAATTTATTTGAATTTCAAATTGGATCATGAAGAAAACTTTCCTTATTAGACTTTTCTAAATTTGGCAAGATTTGGATTTCAAATTTTGAAATTCAATAGATCCAAAATCTTCATTT
>NW_021378705.1:0-979 GCF_001605985.2 Dendrobium catenatum | reverse complement strand
ATGTCCACCATGAGTTCTGGTATTGGTAGAGGGAACCGTCCTTAGAACATGCCTTATTCAAATCCCTATAATCGACGCAAATCCGAATTTGACCATTTTTCTTTCTGACCGGCACGATGCTGGCCACCCAAGAGGGGTATTGTTCCTCTCGGATAAACCCAACTTTCCCAATTTCTTAACTTCAGAAATGACTTGTTGCTTGATTTCCAAGCGCATGCGTCGAGGAGCTTTTTTGACAAGAATGGCATCGTGCCAAACTCCAAGTTTATAAACTGCTACCTCAGCAGGTAAACCCGGCATTTCGTCGTATGTCCAAACAAAGAAATCCCTAAACTCAGACAAAAGTTGAATCAAATCTTTGGTTTCACCCTCGCTCAGTAGAGCACTTATAAAGATTGGACGGGGGCCATCATTGATTCCCAGGTTAATTTCTTTTAATTCATCGACTGTCAATTTAATTTCTTCTTCTAATTCAGGGGATGCATCCCGAACTTGAAGGTCATTGGGATCATCTAAAGTCTCCAAACATAGCCCATTAAGAGCACAGAAAGTATCTGTAGGGACATTTGGCGATTCAAGATGGTAAGTTATCATTAGGCAATACTCATCGTCATCGAATGAACTAACAGTTCCAAAGCTGATACAACTTGTAGGATTATCCTTGATTTTTGTTTGCCAAATATTTTCGTGGTATCTGGCCTGACCCTTAGTCCATCGGTATGGTACATAACCATTAAAGAAAGTATTTTTCACACAAACAGAGAAGTAGTCGAAAGGTAATTCCATTAATTCATTAAAATCTGCCTCCTCAAGGATTACATCACTTTCATCCCTTGCGGTGGAGGAGCCAGGAAAGAATTTATGGATTTTTTTTAATTCGGCAATTACACAGTCAACGGCTCTTTACACGCGCCGCACGCTGATTGGCCAAGCGATCATTGGCGCTAACCGTTAACGGCCGGATTAACCACAGCGATCG
>NW_021378704.1:0-722 GCF_001605985.2 Dendrobium catenatum | reverse complement strand
CACTATTTGAAAGCATTATACATATTGTGTATAAGTTTGTACACACTTTGTATAAGTATTATAAATAGTATGTACATATTTTATACACATGATGTACATGTTTTATATGTAATATACAAGTATTATACACACTATGTATAAGTTTATACATAATATATATAAGAATTTTATATATTATGAATAAGAATTATAATGTAAAATAATATACATGTTATATATAATCATTATACACACTATATACATGATATATATAAGTATTATATACACTATATACGAGTTTATACATGCTATATACACGTATTATACATGAATTATACAAGTTTATACATGCTATGTATAAATATTTTAAACATTATGTACAAGTATTATACACACTATATACAAGTTTATACATGCAATATATAAGTTTATAAACACTTTATACAAGTTTATACATACAATATACAAGCATTATACACATAATAAATTTTTTTGTAAACCATATATATAAGCATTATAAAAACTATGTACAAGTTAGTACATGTTATGTACAAACATTATACAAATAATTTACAAGTTTATATAAGTTTTATATATACTATGTACAAGCATTATGTACACTATATACAAGTTTATATAAGAATTATACATACTATGTACAAGTTTATATATTAAATATTTAAGCATTATACACTTTATTTATAAGCATTATACACACATGTACAAGTTTATTCAAACATTAT
>NW_021378703.1:0-271 GCF_001605985.2 Dendrobium catenatum | reverse complement strand
CTCGGATAGGTCTTACATCCTTGGTGGGTTCTCTCGACCTCATCCACACAGGTTAATGTCATCGAACAAATGTTCTGACATACAACCTCGGATAGGTCTCGCATCCTTGGTGGATTCTCCTGACCTCATCCACATAGGTTAACGTCGTCGAGCAGGGCTCCGACATACAACCTCGGATAGGTCTTACATCCTTGGTGGATTCTCTCGACCTCATCCACATAGGTTACGTCGTCTAGCAGGGCTCCGACATACAACCTCGGATAGGTCTTAA
>NW_021378702.1:0-461 GCF_001605985.2 Dendrobium catenatum | reverse complement strand
TCTCTCTCGGCTGCCCCAATGTCGGGTAGACACCTTGAGATGCAGTGTCCTCGTCGTCCCCTCGAAATGCTTTGACCTTCGGCCTCTCCTCACCGTTGTCCTCTCTTGGCAGAATCCACGCCTCCAGTTATCTGCTTACAGTGACATTTCACCATTTTTTTTCTTGCTGCGACTTATTTTATTATAGTTTTTTTAGAAAATCTTAGTAGATTAAACAAAGTTTAATCACTGACATTTCAATAATAATTAATAAAGTTTGGTAGGCAGAGTTATAGTAATTAGGAAGGAATTCCCTTGGTGTTTACCATTTCATTTTGAAAAATTAATAACATTTTAAGGAAACGAACATATATTTAGGTTTGACCCTAGTTTATATCGTTTGTGATCAGCTAGCTATTGCTTTTTTTGGAACCTTAGCTGGTATGTGAATAATTGATTTTTCATTTCAACAATTTTTGTCA
>NW_021378701.1:0-215 GCF_001605985.2 Dendrobium catenatum | reverse complement strand
CGCTCATCAAAACATTAAAGCATGTACTTCATAATTTTCATAATTTTTAAATAAATTTATTTCAAATATTTGAGTTATTACAGCTGTAGCACTAATCCACTAATAACACATCCAAAAAAAATAATGTTCACTTCTTTCACTTGCAATCGACATGAGGAGAGAGAATTAGAGAGGAAGAAGATGGATTTTGAGCAGCGTAAAGCCATTTTTACAAA
>NW_021378700.1:0-271 GCF_001605985.2 Dendrobium catenatum | reverse complement strand
TAATTACCCTTATGCACACAAGATAAAATTTAGTAGATTTCAAGTCAAGTGTAGTTAACGTCGTTTTAGCACCAATCCCCGTTAGATCTCTTTTGTCGCGAAGCGACGGCTCCGTTGGAAAGCGACGGCTACCTCCTTATTAAATAAACTCACGTATTTATAATCACTCAAACGTCGACCAAGGTGCTTTGTCTGGTGAACTTTGGCTAGAGGAAAGCGGTGGATGACATGGGTGCTTCGTATTTTTATATCCATGCCGGAAACAACAGCG
>NW_021378699.1:0-371 GCF_001605985.2 Dendrobium catenatum | reverse complement strand
ATTCACATCCATTTGCATCAGTAAATACTTGAGAAAATAAGACCTTGGCTCCTGTTCTTCCCCGCACACAAAGCCTAAATCTACGACCCTTACCTGTTGTCGATCCCTTCCTCCCACTATCACGAAGCCTGTAAAGTCGCAATCCACCCTTCATCTTCATCTTCCTATCTCTGCTTCAGCCAGATCTCCACAAGCCGTAGCTCAAGCCAAACCAATGACCGGACCTCCTTCCACGCTCAAACCTCTAATCGCAAGATCCCATCACTGCTTCCAATGCCTACAAGCCACTGTCGAATTCCACGTCCAAAGCCACGAATAACCACAAGATCGGTCATATCCCGATCACAACACTGCCCTTTTAATTTTCAATG
>NW_021378698.1:0-254 GCF_001605985.2 Dendrobium catenatum | reverse complement strand
AATGGACGGATTAATCCGTTTAAAAGTATGTTGCATTTGTAGGCTGTCCACGCTCCATTTTGTAGAAGACTTCTCGGCTCGAAAACTCCTGGATCGATTGCTAGATCCTCTTGAACGGATTTAGGCTAGGATCGCCGGGATCTCGCCGGAAAAGGCCTTTGACCAGAGGGATTTTGATGGGAGAGTGTTGAGGAATCTCTGGGGAGCTCAATGGAACAGAGATTTAGGCTGGAGGAACTCTAGACGGGTGAGAG
>NW_021378697.1:0-1400 GCF_001605985.2 Dendrobium catenatum | reverse complement strand
CTTCCGGGGCCTTCCTTCATTGTGGATTTTAGATGAGGAAGTGCTGGCCCTTGCCTCCTCTTTTGAGTTTGCTCTGGTCAGTAAATTTCCGACTCATCGTCCGTCTTTGGAAGCTATTCGATTTTTTTTTTAATCTCAAGCTTAATGGTGTTTTCTCTGTCACTGTTCTTAACTCTAAGCATATTCTGATTAATTTTGGAAAATGACATGGATTACTGTCGCGTGTTTGCCCATCGCTCTTATTTCGTGAATAACTGTTTTATGAAGATTTTCAAATGGACTCATACATTTGACATAGATGTTGAATCCCCTTTTATTCCTATCTGGGTTTCTTTTCCTAACCTACGACCACATCTCTTTGCTCCGAGAATTATATTTGGTCTTGGCTCCATGTTTGTTAAACCTTTAAAAATTGATCATGCTACCTCCTCTGGTCGGCATCCTTCGATAGCTCGTGTGTTGGTGGAATTAGATGTTACCAAGGTGTATCCTGACAAAATTTGGTTCGGTTCCGAGAGCTTAGGCTATATACAATCGGTTATTATGGATCCCTTTCCCTCTTATTGTTCACATTGCAAGTCTCTGGGTCACTCTAAGCTCGAGTGCCCTTCTCTTCAGCCTCGTGTGGTTGGGCTGTCTATGGCTGAGGTAACTCCTGTTTCTTTGGAAAGTAACTTACCTGCTGCTGTACCTCCTGTTGTCCCAGTGGTGTTGGGTTCGGATAGTGCCAATTTGGCTGTGAATAATGCCATTGTTAGTTTAGGTGGTATTGGTTGTGCTACTCTTTCTCCTCTCTGCTCTGATCATGTGGTGAGGCCTGTGTCTGTTTCCCCTGTTTTGTCCGGCTTAGGTAATGTGGAAATGGCTGTGGAAACTGAGGTGGCTGGAAATGCTAATGCTAATGGTTTTGAATCGGCTGCTATTCTATCTCCCGACGCTCAACCTTTTACTCCTACTGGTTTGAATTTGATTTCCGAACGTGGTTGTCATAGCGTTGAGGGCCCTCCTAGGGAGGTTCCTTTGCTGTCTGTTGTTTCGGCCCTGGCTGTTTTGGCCAGCCAGTCTTTAAATTCTGGGGACTTGGTTGTCCCGGTTCAGTCGCCTGCTGTGGATAATTTGGATGAGGAAGTGTGTCGGGTGGCTGTTTCGGGTAATTCTAGTCCCATTCGTAATGAACGTGTTGTGCTTAATGATTTTGTGGATGTTCCAGTGACTGATATGGATCCTAAAAGCTTACAGTATAATGTGAAGGATAACTCGGGCGTTGACCTTAGAGTCCATTTGGACTGGCTTCATGACTATAGTTATGTATCTGGATCTGAGTCTGGTTCTGATTCTGTTGAATCTTTGGGAAATGGAGATCCTGGTAATTCGTTCAATTTGTTGTGCGATAAACCTTT
>NW_021378696.1:0-329 GCF_001605985.2 Dendrobium catenatum | reverse complement strand
TGTGTAAATTCCGTATACTGCCGTTACGCTGCCGGATCTTCGTACGATTTCTGAATTTGTCCGGATTTGCTCTGAAATGACATATTATGATTTTGTATGCTTTTGGGATTCATAAGGGGAAGGTGCTGTAAGCACAAGGGGGAGCCATAAGGGGAAGTTCTGTGAAGTTCTGAAATTCTGTATATCCATTCTGTTCTGGTGCTATGAGCACAATTGGGAGCTATAAGGGAAAGTTCTGGTGTTATATGCACAAGAGAGCTATAAGGGGAAGTTCTGGTGCTGTATGCACAAGGGAGCTATAAGGGGAAGTTCTGGTGATGTATGTATAA
>NW_021378695.1:0-774 GCF_001605985.2 Dendrobium catenatum | reverse complement strand
AGGAACTATTTACATACTAGACGCGTTATGTATTGGCGTGTATTACTCGGATAAAAATTATATTTTAAATCTAATCAATTTAATTTACTTCAGTTGTTAAAATATTGATTTAATTATTAATTATATTTTTATTATTTTTAATAACATTTTTTTTAATGCAGGATCGGGATGGAAGAGCGGGAGCGGACAGTGGGATCGTTGGATCGGGAGAAAACAGCGGGAGCAAACAACAGACAACAATCGAGAGTTTAAAATTAAATTATTAAACATTTAAATGAGTAAAATTAATTTAATAACATTTGAGCTTGCTAATTGAGCTTCTTAAGGAGCTTATTCTCCTGCTTTAAATGATACTATTCATGAACATAAATGAATCAAACGTGAAGCTGTTCAAACTCATTTATTAATCTATCAAGTATTTATTAAAAATATTCAAGTTTGTTTGTTTACCTTATCAAACAAACATGAACGAGCTCTTGCCGAGCCGAGCCATGAATAGCTCGTTGAACACTCGGTTTATTTGCAGCCCTAAATTGATGGTGGTCCAATGATGGTCAGGTGACTAGGCGGTGGGTTTGACAATGGTCGAGAGGAAGTCCAGCGAAGATCGGTGGACGAGCGGTGGTTCGGTCGGCCATCAAAAGTTCGCCTGCGATGATGTTGGGTGGAGCTCTAGATCCTTGAAGCCTTAGACCTCTCTCCAATCTCCAGCCAAAAATTTCCCTTCATGTAGAGAGTAGTGGTCTATTTATAAATTATTATGAGTGACATGTT
>NW_021378694.1:0-375 GCF_001605985.2 Dendrobium catenatum | reverse complement strand
TTCTAATTTAGATTTTGAGGCATCACAACAATTAAGCTAGTTGATCAAAAGGTTATTTTGATCAACAAGCTAATTATCCTAGCCGTCCAGAAGCTCATTCTACTAACTAGGATGACCAAAATGGCGCCGAAACATGTCATCATATTATTACTAATTACATCATGATGGTAAATTTCCTTCAATACCAGGCCAATTCAATCTATCTATATATTAAATTAAACTTATTATAAACATGTTAAATAAAAACAAAGCTTAACAAAATCATTTTTTCTTAACAAATATCACTAATAAAATGATAAGATACCTTACAAAATTTACTCCCCAAGGCCATCTCAAGGCCTGATGACAAAAGGATAAGACCAATAGAGCATTATT
>NW_021378693.1:0-308 GCF_001605985.2 Dendrobium catenatum | reverse complement strand
CTAAAACATAACTTACTCAGCATCAGTCAGCTTTGCGACAAGAGCTTCATCATAAAATTTTTGGCAAATTCATGCATTATCAACTTAAATAATAATACTATTTTGCAGGAAAAGCAAATCAACAACATTTACATGCTTGATTTATATAACATTGAAAGTGCTACTTCATTTTGCTTAAAAATTGCGGTTGATGATTCATGGTTGTGGCACAGGAGATTATGTCATGCTAGTATGAAAATCCTTAGGAAAGTGACCTAAAAAGACCTAGTTAAAGGTGTCCCCAAGCTTAAGTTTTCAAAAGACCATCT
>NW_021378692.1:0-889 GCF_001605985.2 Dendrobium catenatum | reverse complement strand
AGTAATCCCAAATCACAAGTAGAGATTCTTACCTTTATACACCAAGTGAAGCCTTCACGCTCCAGTTGTAGGAATCCTCCTTTGAATGCTCTCTCACACTCTCTCCTTGACGTTTCTTTCAATAAGCACAAATATCAAATGGTAAAAAGATTGGGTTACAATCTAATTTTAACTACATATACAAAAGACAAGAAAAACCGCCCAAAAACTGAAAGTTTTCAATTCTGTACGCAGTGGATCATCCCGTACGATCGTGGATCGTCCTGGACAATTTAAATTAAAGTGGCAGAAATGAACCTAATAAATATTGGTACGAACTATGATCGTACTCACTCATCATCTCGTACGAACTATGTTCGTCCGGTATGAAACGGTTATTACATAGGTCGGTTCCCAAAAATTTTACAGGATGTAACCAACTGACTTAAGTCGGTTTAGTTCGTCCTGGGACGATTTTAAACAGAGAGTTTTGTCCTAGGACGAAAATATATTTCATCAAGTACGATCTCATATAGAGAGTTTCATCCATGAACGAAAATTGATTTCGTCCTGTACGAACTCATACAGAGAGTTTCATCATGGTACGAACCTTATTTTTTGTCTAGACGAACAGTGCAAGTGAGAATCCCGAGAGGTTCTTCCCGGGACGAATATTAAATTTGTCCTGGACGATTAGGACTTAGAAAATTTCTCCCCGCATGTTCAATACGTTGCTCTTCTGAGGGGCTAATTGACATGATCGTCCCGTACGAATGAGGTTCGTCCCGTACGAATGAGGTTCATCCCGTACGATCAATTCTAAAAAATTTGTCCCCTAAGTGTGTGTTGTGATTTTTTTACTCAATTACAATCACTCCCTTTCATTTTAAAAAATATGATTTACAAATGA
>NW_021378691.1:0-261 GCF_001605985.2 Dendrobium catenatum | reverse complement strand
TGAACATCAGGCCTTAAGCGGGACGTCGAGTCTTCAGTAGGACGTAGGGACTGAACGTCTGGCCTTAAGCGGGACGTCGAGTCTCCAGCAGGACGTAGGGACTGAACGTTGGGCCTTAAGCAGGACGTCGGGTCTTCAACCGGATGTAGGGATTGAACGTCGGGCCTTAAGAAGGACGTCGGGTCTTCAACAGAACGTAGGGACTGAACGTCGGACCTTACGGTAGTGGTGCAATGAAACTCCGGCGAGGCTTTGGTGGTG
>NW_021378690.1:0-263 GCF_001605985.2 Dendrobium catenatum | reverse complement strand
CTCATATGAAGCAGTTTGAGCAAATCAATGGGAAGCGCAAAGGTGCATTTAGGATGGACAATTCATTCTCACAACAGAAAAAGCAAGGGAAGAATAATCTACCTCCTAGGCCTCCATTACCGTGATGGGAACCTCAGCAAGAGAAGGAGTATATCCCACTCAACACATCTCCAGCAAATGTATTGATGGCTATTCGAGATCAATATACGTTGAAATAACCGAATCCTTTGAAGTTGAACACAGGAAATCCAGATCAGTACTGT
>NW_021378689.1:0-250 GCF_001605985.2 Dendrobium catenatum | reverse complement strand
GGAATACCGATAAAGCTAGCGATTTTCGATATACCTGTCGGTGTCCAGAGAGCGAGAGGAAGATTTAGAATTTTGATCCAAATTGGAATAGCAGCAGTTTCATCCCTCTTTGGCTGGAATCTAGGATTCCATTTCTGGAGAATGAAGGGTCTGCCCAAAAGGAACCATGGCCCTCCAGACCATACCATATCATAGTCTTCAATAGCAGTAAACTTTAGCAAGAAGAAATCATCAGCTAAAGATAGAAGAG
>NW_021378688.1:0-509 GCF_001605985.2 Dendrobium catenatum | reverse complement strand
AGCTCGAATCGACCCGCCTCGAGCCGAATCAGACTCAAATGCGTTTAATTAGACTCGATTAGTTGGTTCTCATCGCGTCGTACCTGATTCGATTTGAATTGATCTTTATTTTGGACCTAACTTTGTATGAGTAATTCGTCGCGCCGATTCAGACCTGAATTGACTCGAATCGAGTCGAACTCGGACTCGAGTCTAATCTGTGCTTAGCCAATCTTGACTTGATTTAGTTCAATATAATCCTACTAAAATCCATCTACCCTTTTAAATAAATTTTGAATTCATCTGCTAAATCGGGAAATAGATCGGATGGCTTGGATCGAATCGACGATTCACTCGAGGTTCCAGCGTGATTTCTGTGATCCTCTACAGGCGAAGCAGCGATTTGCTTCAGAGGGCAGTTTCCATTTCGCGTGTTTGAGCGGCTGCAGTAATCGATACGAATAGGCGGGATCCTCTTCTCGGTATGGACATGCGTTTACCAGATAACGGAGGTCTCGGCTCGAGGCATT
>NW_021378687.1:0-243 GCF_001605985.2 Dendrobium catenatum | reverse complement strand
ACTATGTATAAGTTTATATGAACATTTTATATGTTATCTATAAGTTTATATATGTGATGTATAAGCATTTTATACATTATGTATAAGTTTATATAAATTATGTACAATAATTATACACACTATATACAACCTATATACTAGCATTGCATATACTGTATACATTAATTATCCACATTATATATAAGTTTATACAAGAATTATACAGTACGTTCAATGTTGTATATAAGTATATAACACTATATA
>NW_021378686.1:0-382 GCF_001605985.2 Dendrobium catenatum | reverse complement strand
GGTATCATGAAAGCAGGTCTAAATCATTGATTACTCTCATTTTATCTCTAGAGGTGTCAGGTTTGAGCTAGGAAAATCAACTCTTTGCAAATTCAGAAATGAAACCGTGTGCTTTAATTTCTTTTCAAATCTTGTATTAGTGTGATTTTGAGAGCACCTAGGTATGCCATTTAAGTATACTTGGTTTTATGGTTTAGCAACTAAAGAGAGTTTGCAAGCAAGGAGATCTATCAAGATGTAAAATAGATATTAGGAAATAACTTTGTTGCTCGAGCTGAAGTGCTTCCCTTGATCCGTCATATGGTATGATTCTTTAATACTGCACTTTTTTGGTTTGTTGTGCATTGAAGGTTTCTTAACTTTCCTGATCATCTATTGGTGA
>NW_021378685.1:0-345 GCF_001605985.2 Dendrobium catenatum | reverse complement strand
ATTACTCCCTATGTTAGTTATTAGAAAATATGCTCTTATGACATCCAAAAGCTTAGCACATTGAATATTCATAAATTCAGGCCTTTTTAATTTCCCATGCATTCAACATAACATAGCTTCTTCCAATATTAGAGCTCCATCAAACCATGCATTTCAAGTAGATAAACACTTATATGGATTGTTTTAATATAAATTATCAAATTCAAAGACTACCCTCATGCTTTATCAATTTATAGTAGATTCAATAATTGAGTAGAATTTCATAGATTTCTTATATTTAGCGGATTATAAGGCATTTCTCAAGAGACTTTTTTTGAAGATTTAAATGTTCAATAATGTTTTTTA
>NW_021378684.1:0-2410 GCF_001605985.2 Dendrobium catenatum | reverse complement strand
TTTTATGTTCGCGGTGTCCTCATCCGAGAGCACTTACCTTGCACGCTTTTCTCTAGCGTGGCGGGAGGCCCAGTTTTCCGTAATTTTCCCCTAAACGGAAGAGACGCAAGGAGGCTGCCAAAATTTTCACTAAAATTTGGGACTTGGACAAAATTTTGGAACATAATTTGGATATAACTTGAGCATACAATCAAGCTTAAAATCAAACTTAATCAAATGAAAATTAAAGAAAAGAACACTGGAATAAAGTGCAAGAGGACTCAATTTGGGACTGCATTGAACTTGAACTCGAACTTGAACTTGCAAAACATGACTACAAGGACTCAAACTTGAACTTGCAAGGGCTACATGTGACATATAACTTGAGCTTGATACTTGAACTCAAGCAAGGACATGAATTGAGACCAAATTTGGTTGGAACATCAAGTGAACCAAATATAAAAAAAATTGAAACTTGAAGATTGGACTCAAATTAACATTAAATAATTGACTTTGATTTAACTTGGATTAAAGCATAATAATAAAATTCATCATGAATTTTGTGAATGATAAAATCAAAGATTCATGTATGAATTAATCATATGCTCCAACATGAGATTTTTGGACAATAAAAATTTTGCAATTATCATCTCAATTGAAATGGAGATATCAATAAGCACATAAAAAGAGAATTATGAAGGATATGGTTTGGTTACAAAACTATCACATGAGAACTTCAGAGTATGGTAAATGATTTGCAAACTTTAACATGAAGCTTCGGGCAATAACTATCAAGTTGTAGTGATCATTTCAATTGGGAATGAAAATATTGAAGAGCATGATATCAAGCTCGTCATGAAAATTGCAAATTATCTTTGAAAATAAAGAATTTTCAAGTGTGACTCATTTGCAAGGAACCAGAAGATTGTGAAAAGTAAGGTTTGATTATGAAGCCATGATATGAGGGCTTTGGATCCTTGAGTTGGTGATTGCACAATTAGGTCAAAAGTAAAGTCATGAAGGATAATGTTCAAGATCCTTAAACCAATACTAGCAAGCAAGCAGAAGTTTCATGATATGCAAGAGACAATGATATCATGTGATGCTCGCATAAAAAATAATAACTTGTTCATGAAGTAGATCACAATGAGTGTAATAAGTCTCCTACGAACATGAGTAGCAAATATGCAATAGCTTACTTGAAAGCAACAACAATAGAGGTAATCTATTGAGAAAAATTACAACTTAATATTGTAAGTATGAGAGATCATATATATACACAAGTGCAAGAACCCATAGCAAATCCAAACACCTATGAGAAACGGTAGGAAGTTCATCATACATACAACAATTGACCACAAGTTAAAGAGATGAATAAAAGATTTGCAACACATACAAGTTCTTTACGAAGACAGATGTATGTGCCACATGCCACTCATGGGAAAATGTAGAAAGACTTTAGTAAATGCATTATCTTGAAGTTAATTTCAGTCTGTGAAGGAATACATCTACCTGTCTGCCTGTAGTAGTGGCGAATGTACTACATGAGCCAAAGACCACAAAGAAATGCAGGAACCTACGAGTTAAGGCAAGAGACTAGTTAGTGCACTACGATCCACTTGTAGAAAGCAACGAGTAGTGCACGACAGTCTACCTGTACAAAGCAGCAAACAACTCAATATAGAAGCTGCTATAACACGCATCGGATCAACAACACCCGTATTAGCGAATAGAAGGTGTATATAAATTCTCAAATGAAAAGTTATGTGTATTCAAATGGCAATTATATTCACAACTACAAATATTTCAATACCCCCGCACATGCACTGTAGCTTGTATATATATAGGTACACTAAACGGTGTAAAAACAATCACAAAACCTGCATGGACCCCGGTGAGCATATTGTTGGAACACATGTGACGTCTAGGGATGTTGCGCGGGTCAATAAGTGAATTCAGGTTTGAACCCGATCCTCCTATATGGATCAATAGGAGTCGATAGGGTTTGAATAATCAAACAAATACACGGTTTGGGCGACTGATGTATCTGTTTTAATGCATTCATATTAGGCCTCCAAAGCCTAAAATCAATAGAATTTACTAACAATGCATAAAGCCTATGAAACCCGATCCTCTGTTGACAGCTAGCTAGAGTCGACAAGGTTCAAGCTACAAATATAAATTCCGCCAAACACCTCAATATTGACCGTGTTAAACAAAAATGTCAACCGGAGGGGTCCATTTCAAATTAATCAAAATGCCACTCAAATGTCCATCAAAATTCAAAAATTTTCAAAATCCCAAAATTCAAAAGATATTTAAAATTAAAAATCAAACCATTAAACACTCAAAGAAAATATCCATCCACCCTCCGTAATAGTTTGCTGAGGTGGACAAATTAAAAACTACTTCAGCTCATAAAGAGCCAAAT
>NW_021378683.1:0-364 GCF_001605985.2 Dendrobium catenatum | reverse complement strand
CTTGGTACCGGATAATATATTATTTTGATTGATCTCCCAGTCGAGCTGTTATTTTGTGCGGACACCGAACGGGAGAACCGTCTAGTTAAGCGCTGTGTATTGAAGGATACTGAGCTGAGTACACAGTAATAGAGTGACGTGACACATTTTTATTGATTTCTGGACGCCCTCCGGACTCTGCACAGAATAATAAATTCTCCCCGTGACCTCATAGAATAATTTTTCCTCTAACAATACCTAAGTTTGAACTATAAGGAGCAGCTGCACGTTACAAAACACCAAACGGCCATGTAGGAAGCATTATCATGGGGATCGTACGATCGTACTGCAGAGAAGCTAACATGGAAGACAGCAGGGATCTGTT
>NW_021378682.1:0-208 GCF_001605985.2 Dendrobium catenatum | reverse complement strand
ACATGGATCTTTTTGGACCAGTAGGAACTATAAGTCTGGGAGGGAAGGTATATGGATTTGTTATTGTGGATGATTTCTCTAGGTTCACTTGGGATAGATTTCTTTTAAATAAAAGTGAATCATTTGAGAATTTCAGAAATTTTTCAACTTGGATTCAGAGAAAATTAGGAAATGAAATAATGTCTATACAAAGTGATCATGGAGGAGA
>NW_021378681.1:0-229 GCF_001605985.2 Dendrobium catenatum | reverse complement strand
CAAAAAAGTTGAATTGTAGAGAATACTCTTGATACATGTAAAAGAGTAACAACAACAAAAAGTATCTTATGGGCATTTTAAAACTAGAAATGTTAATTTTACTTTGACAATTGTTTTCTCCACTAGATGCTTCTCAATCTTCTTTGGATTGCATAGCGATTGCTTTTATAGTTTTTTGTTGTAACTAGTGTCTTGGCAGCTAGTAGATTTGAGTTTGGAGAAAAAGATT
>NW_021378680.1:0-248 GCF_001605985.2 Dendrobium catenatum | reverse complement strand
TTTAAGTTAATGAAAAGTTTAATACATGTTCTATACTCTTAGATGATATTGATAAACTTAGAAATAATTTATGTTCTTATGCATGATGATGATTTATTGTAAAATCATTATAATCTTATAAATTGAAAATGCTAATCCCTAAATCTTAAAGCTTATAAATTGAGAATGCTAAACCCTAAATCTTCTTCTCAACTTTAAAATTTTTCTTAAGTTTTATGCAAATGCCCCTATTATGAAGGATATTATAT
>NW_021378679.1:0-1304 GCF_001605985.2 Dendrobium catenatum | reverse complement strand
CTAATTCTTAATTTATTTTAGGTTAGAGAGAAGTCAAATAATATAATAAGTTAATTTAGAGTTAAACCAAATATTTTTAATCAAAATGTAAATTATATGATAAAATTATTTGAAACTCTTACAAAGTGTTGATTAAATATGGATGAGGGTGTATTTGGGGAGAAATTATTATGTGCGAAGTGCGGACAGCATCCGGACTCTAATCAAAACAGGCAACGTCTCGTAGGCATAGTGTACATTTTGTATACAACATGTGTACAAATTAATTATACATAGGTTGTGTATAGGCGACGTGACCTATTTTGATTGGAGCCCAAACGTAAGCTACGTCCGGACTCGGGATGTAATAATTTCTCTTATTTGGGATAACTTTCTCGCCGCTTTGCTTTTCAGATAACAAGCATAATTTTGTTTGATTAATATTTTCTTACTAGTTTTTCACTATTTTTTCAAAATCTCTATGCCTGAGAGCTACTTTTTACAAACTTGAATAGTTAAGTTACTTTCTCTATATTAACTTCTCAATCAACTCAATAAAAAGCTACAGTCGTCCCCAACGGATCCTAATTCTCCCAATAAAATCTTCATTTAATGCAAAATCATAGATCCCACATCATAAATATTTATCATTTATTTATTGATTCATATTTCAACTCCCTATATCTCATCTTTGCCATCGAAATGGAAGAAATCGTATAATTTTCTTTTAATCAGTATAACCTACAGCTGAAATATGTATTGATATTTGCTCTTTTCTTCGCTTCTTACTCTAAAATGTCTCAATAAAGTTTATGTCATATTCTTGATTGTAACATTGTGCAATGAGACTGATTTTATACCGAGAAATAGAGCCATTTGAGTAAAATTTTGTTCTAAAAATTCACTAGCAATCATGAACATTTTGGAATGGATTTGAAGGAACAAGAGCCTAAGTTCCTTGAGCTTGCAAGGCATTAAATTCTTCTTGCATAGCCATTTGCCAAAGTTTATCTTTTTGACATGCAATAAGTAGTGTTGCGTGTTAGAAAATACGCGGCGGTAGAGTTTGTAAATTCGCGTCCGAGCGTTGCACGTATGTTTAACATACAAACAGAAAGAAGGAGTGAACACCAAGAGTTTTTACGTGGAAAACCCAAAAATGGGAAAAACCACGGGGCTTTGCCCAGTTGCAAATTTTCACTAGTGTTTTTGTAGATTACAAATGGCGGATTTCTTCCCCCAAGTCGGGATAATTCAAATACAACTTGTCTCTTCCACGAAATTCACAAAATCCTGCGAATTCCCTGCGTTTCCTAAAAATCCGG
>NW_021378678.1:0-315 GCF_001605985.2 Dendrobium catenatum | reverse complement strand
AACAAGCCCTAGAGCGGTCCAACGGGTGCAGAATAAAAGTGCCAGGCCAAAGCTAGACCAGAAGCTGACGGGAATAAAAGGCCATCCAGGGAAATCGAAGCACCATTTCGGCTCATCATTTCCCAGAGGCGATTTAATATCCAACTCGATCTAGCTAGCGGATTTACTCTTATCATTATTCTAAAAAGGTACAACTTTTATTTCCACAAAAATTTGGGTCAGCAAACTTGATCTTACAAAAATAATATCTTTATATTTACTTTTTAGATAAATATAATTTTGATTAATCAATTAAAAGTTTTATTATATATATAT
>NW_021378677.1:0-1404 GCF_001605985.2 Dendrobium catenatum | reverse complement strand
TATTATTATTATTTTCTTACTTACCTCTAAATCAATAACTTTTATCATGTTGATGTGTTCTACAAAAAATCTATAAAAAAGTTTTAAGAGCCTAAGTTAACATTGTAAAACTTACAATAAGTATCAAATTATTGGCTCCTAAGTTAGCATTGTATCTAAGAGAGATCCTATGTGATATTGCACCTTTTATCATGTCTATTAAAAAAATTTATAATTATGTATTTATAATCATGTGATATGCTTATTTAAAATTTAATTCTCAAGGATTATAACATGGAAACAGTTGAAAAATATAGTGTATTAACACCAAAACCAATCAAGAAATGAACCATCATAGAATGAGATCTTATTAATTGGCACTAAAATATTATAAATACATGAATATGTATAGTTTAAAAATATGAAATGATATTTGGGTCTTGCTTGTGATAAACAAACCAATGAGATACATGGCTCTAGAATTAATACTTTGATCTAGGGCTACAAACATTTTAAGATGAAGAGTAGAGTAATGATCACAAAAATGTTTGGTTGATTCACAAAAATTATGAATGAACTACATACTCTAAGTAGAGAGAATACTTATAGAGAATAAGTGAACAAAATATTACAAAAATTTCTCTAGGAGTTGGATAAAAATGTTACGGAGATGAAAATATATATATATATATTGTTAGTGGCCTAGCGCCACAATGTCCAGACCAAACATCACAGCATTACATGTCAAATTTAGAGTTATTATAAAATAGAGATGAAAATGCCATAATAGCTGTTTTTTGCACCACTTTGATCTTTAGACCTAGCACCCATGTGCTCCACAAAACAACACCGTTACACTCCAATTCAAGCAAAATTTCTATTTTTTTCAACACATTTTATTTTTCGGGTTATCACTATCACGCCTTGGGATCTAATGCGAAAGAATTTTTTTCCTTTTCTTTTTCTTTTCATTTTTTGATTTCTTATTTTTCAACAATAACAAATAGTTATTTAAAATTATATTATTCGGCATTCAGAGATGAATCATTATATTAAAAAATATAAATATTAGAAAAACATAATTCACATTATTGTAGTGGTCAATATTTACATCAGGTCAATAAAAAGTTCAAAATAGTACATACAATAATCTTTATAGGCTACAAAAGAATATATAAACTAAAGAGTTAAAATAACCACTAAATTAGCATCCCAACTTGGCCTCAAGCTGAAGGCCCCTTACCTAAAATAAATTAAACCACATTATGAGTAAATAGCCAACCAAGTAACTATATTCATACAACTGAAATTAATGCAAGACAAAAGAGAAATAATATGCTTTAAATCATATAAGGAAATTTATACTGGTCACCTATATCAATCAATTATTTTATCTTTAACATATAATCAGTTTCATTCAGGTAT
>NW_021378676.1:0-331 GCF_001605985.2 Dendrobium catenatum | reverse complement strand
ACTATATTAAATGTATTATTTTAATTATTATTATTATTACATCATTTTATTGTTTAATTATAATATTAAATATATATTATTTTAACTTATTTATGTTATTTTAACTTATTTATGTTGCTTATCATTATTATTTTTATTATTATTTATTGTATTTATTTAAGCATGAAAATGGTATTTTTAATAATTAAATATTACTTTAATTACTTTAATTAGTTAAAATTGCTTAAAATATTAATAGTAATTAAGATATTATTACTATATTTTAAATTATGGTTAGATTTCAGAAAATTTTTGAGCTTCATTTTTCAGATTTATTTAATTAGTATTTTGA
>NW_021378675.1:0-342 GCF_001605985.2 Dendrobium catenatum | reverse complement strand
CTCTCTTATTCCCTCTTCATCTCTCTCTATCTCTCTCCCTCTCTCTCTTATTCCCCCTTCATCTCTCTCTCTCTCTCTTATTTTGTCTTCCTCTCTCTCTCTCTCTCTCTCTCTCTCTCTCTCTCTCTCTCTCTCTCTCTCTCTCTCCATTCCTCTATTGCTTCTCCCTCTCTCTCTCCATTCATCTATTCTCTCCCTCTCTCTCTCTTATATTCCCTCTTCCTCTCTCTCTCCTTCTTCTCTCCTTTTCTCGCTTCCTCTCTCTCTCTCTCTATCATTTATTCTTTATCTTTCTCTCTCTCTTATTCCTCTCTCTCTCTCTCTCACTCACACACACACACA
>NW_021378674.1:0-361 GCF_001605985.2 Dendrobium catenatum | reverse complement strand
CATATGGAAGGCCAATTTTAAAGACAACACGAAAACAGAAACACATAAAAAACAAAATAAAACACAATGAAACAAAAACATATTTCAAGAATTTATTGAAGCAGCAGGTTTGAGCATGAATGAGCTGTGAGCCTATGTCCAGTTATCCTATGCTCCCACAAGGTCTTTGGTGAGAGAACTCCTGCAAAACTCAACAATAGTCAGATTTAGGAACCCAGATAGGTTTGGGATCCTTCTTAGGAAAAGTAGAATGCAATGCAGGTATGTTATGTTGTGAATCATGGATCTTAGGTCTCCACACCCAATGTGTACTACGGTGAATGGGCAAGTGTGTGAGATGTGTCCTAGCATGCCACAAGAA
>NW_021378673.1:0-1012 GCF_001605985.2 Dendrobium catenatum | reverse complement strand
ATTGATGAAACCTAAATACCAAATATAGGCGAATCTTTAAGAAAGTGAATACGAACAAAAATAAATTATATACAAAAAGACTATGAAGTCGTTCATCTCCCCACTTATTGGAATTCAATGCAATCAATGTGTCCGATAACAAATTTCTATTTGATGTTGAAGAGATAAGGCCATCCATCAAAGTAAGTTGTAATAAATCCTCAACATTATCCGTATTTTCTTCTAAGCAAATTACAACAAGGACAACTAGTAACTTTAATGACTACAAACAAGAAACAACAATTTGAAATACAAATTAGAACTAAACGTACATATCATTGCAAGATTAAAAAGAAAAAGAATAGAACTAGGAATGCAAATTCAGAACATACTGCTAATCGAGCCATTTTGGTGATTGTTTTTATATCTTCTTTTCCTATCCAAAGTCTTGGCATTGAATCAGAATCATAACTAAACACTATTTCAAACCTGTAAACATATTGCATAAAATTAAATAAATTTAATAAATGAGATCTTTCACACATAAGACTTCAAGAAAACAATCATCACCTGTCCTTCATATTTATCAAGACCTTCTCAGCTTCTTCCCTTTCCTTTGATTCAACAATCTTTATGGCATGTCTTTTTAATTTTGCAACAAATGTTTCGATAGTTGTCTGATCAGTACCAAATGAAGAAATGGTTGAAGTAAAACCAACTAAAGTGGTCATTCTCTCCAGCTGAAGAATTTTTCTAATTGTTGGCCACGTTTAATCATTAGCATCTTTTAAAAGGGATTGTGCAGGATCAGAAAGGGTTTTGTCAAGTTTTTCCTGTATGATAAATATAATAAAGTAATAAACATATTTTTTCTATGCAGCCCTGTGACGACCCCAGATATCAATAGTGAAAGGATTTGTCGACAGTCTTGATCAATCTTCATTCCAGTTGCCTTGCTCGGACCTGAAAATTTTCAACCACATATAATGAGCTTTACAAAGCCCAGCAAATCACCAAAGCCTACAACTGAAAT
>NW_021378672.1:0-620 GCF_001605985.2 Dendrobium catenatum | reverse complement strand
TAGTGATGTCGAGGTTCCCTTGGCAGTTACTGATGTTGAACTTTTTCTCAACCCTGTGGCGCTGATCCCTCATAGTCCTATGGTTTTGGATGTTGTTGCTCATGTTTCGGAGAATTTGGATGTTATTAATGCTAATATAGGTGGTAATAAGGTTTTTGGTTTTGTTGTCAATCCGTATGATAGTCATTATGTTCTTGGTGTGGACCTTGTTTGTCCAGTTCAAGAGGCTTCTAAGGGTATTTCTCCTGCTGTTGGGGTAAAGGATACGTTATATTTAACTCTTTGTTTTTCTCATGACGAATTAAATTTGGTGAACGTGGGTGTATGTATTGAGAATGGGTAGAGTTGAATGAGTCCTCAGGTGGTTTGGTTATTTCATATGATGAAAAATCCATTCCAACCCTCGTTCCTTCCTTGGTGGTTTTAGAAGAATTGATGTCATTTGTTGATTTCAATTATTTCTAAAGAGTTGAAAGCTTAATTAGCATTTAATATGCATGATTCTCGTGTGAATCATTCTAATTGGCTTGATGTGTCCTTCTCCCAACTTTGTGGGGGTTAGGGGGAGGAGTTTGAGGTGCAAGAAGAGGAGATTAATTTTAGGGTGAATCACATTGTGG
>NW_021378671.1:0-202 GCF_001605985.2 Dendrobium catenatum | reverse complement strand
TACTTTAGAGGATGAGCTTAAATATACTATTTATGAAGATTTAGGCAAAGATTCCAAGTTTTATTTAATTTACTTTGTGAGTTGTTATTAGATTTTATTGCAAATTGATTTTATTAGTTTTCTATCGATGGTCTTATTGTTGATGAGCACGTACAATAACTAAGATTGATTAGATTCATTTTATATATATATATATATATAT
>NW_021378670.1:0-1102 GCF_001605985.2 Dendrobium catenatum | reverse complement strand
TATATATATATATATATAATTGTTGCGTCCTAGAGTATTCGCGGCGGTAGAGAAATATAAAGTTTAACGTCTTAACTTTGTACAAAGATCCAGTACACACACAGATAAAAAGAGATGGTGCGTCATTCATTAGAGACACCAAGATTTTTACGTGGAAAACCCCTGAAAAGGGGGAAAAACCATGGGGCCTATCGCAGTTTGAATGAATCCAATAGTATTGCAGTTGATTACAAATGAGGCACTTCATTGGTGGAAGACCCTAACTTGATGTACATCTTATAGAGTACATTACATGATGATAATACAAATAATCAATGTTGATGTGTTTATTTGGTCTGAAGGACTGTAGTCAGCAGGAGACGGAGGTGGCGACGGAGTTTGGAAGGAATGTAGTCGGTAGGCGACGTAAGTTAGAAGGACCGTAATCGGCAGGCAACGAAGGTCGGAATGACTTTTGTCGGTGGGCGACGTAAGTCAAAAGGACCATAGTCGGCAGGCAAAGGAGGTCGGAAGGACTGTTGTCGGTGGGAGACGTAAGTCAGAAGAATCGTAGTCGGTGGGCGACAGAGGTCAGAAGGACTGTATTTGGTAGACGACATAAGTTAGAAAGACTGTAGTCGACAGGCGATGGAGGTCAGAAGGATTGTATTCTGTGGGCGATGTAAGTCAGAAGGACCGTAGGCAGCCGACGACGGAGGTCAAAAGGACAGTTGTCTGACGACGAAGGTAAGAAGGATGACGTTCGGTAGAAATCCAACAATGGACAAAAATCTAGCACCAGATAGATGTCCGGCGAAAGTCCGACAATATGAAAAAGTCTAGCATCGAGTAGAAACTTGTCAAGGAGAGGAGGTCTAGCGTCGGGTAAAAACTTGGTGATGAGCCGAGGTCCGACGTCGGGTAGAAGTCCAACGTTAGTTGGCGTCTGAGGAGAACTTCGACGTTAGATGGTATTCGGGTAGAACTCCGGTGCACTTGGAGTTCGGCCGAAACTCCGTCATCACTTGGAGGTCGGGCGGAATTCTGGCGTCACTTGGAGGTCGGGCGGAATTCCGGCATCACTTGAAAGTCGGGCGGAACTCCGACGGTGGTAGAGGAGGAA
>NW_021378669.1:0-231 GCF_001605985.2 Dendrobium catenatum | reverse complement strand
ATGTTGGAGGCATTGGGATAATTATTCGAGATAGTATAGGCAAGTTGATTGTAGCAGCCGGTTGGAGTGTCCTTCATTAGGATAGCACTCAAGTGGAGATGATGGCTATACAGTTTATTGAAAAGCTTGTTGTGGAGTGAATGTTTGAACTTAAAGGGGTCATTGTGGAAGGTGATAATGCAAGTGTGATTGAATATTTTCAGAAGTTCAAGCATAAGGAATTATGGAAGC
>NW_021378668.1:0-303 GCF_001605985.2 Dendrobium catenatum | reverse complement strand
TGGTGGCAGTTGCAAAAGGTCATGTTCAGATTGCTTTATTTTTTTACCTTAATTTCAAATGTGATGAATATTGTTGGTGCTTCTTGTAAGCGATGTGATCAGATACGAGAACTACAACGCGAGAAGGCAATAAATGCATTACAAAGTGAGAATATGTAAAATGAGATTGCAGGATATGAGAGATAATAAGTGGGTTGACTTCATCAACAGTGTAACTTTATTTTGTGAGCAGCAGAAAATAAATGTTCCGCGTATGGATGATAAAAGGGTTGCTCGTGGTCGTCCTCGTCGCAGAGCTCAAGA
>NW_021378667.1:0-574 GCF_001605985.2 Dendrobium catenatum | reverse complement strand
ACTGAACTTTTAAAATTTAACACAAACAAACACAACTTACAATACGTCCTTTCGTACAGACTTTTTGACTTGACCGATCATACAGACGAAAAATTTTTTGTACAGACGATCAAAAGTTAATTCGTTTTAATGTCTGTTGAAAACCGACCCCTACTATGAATCGACGTCTGTTCGTCTGGACGAACAAAAAGTTCGTACGGACGAACTTCACAGTTAAAACTTCTTTATCCACTCAACTGCTGCATTCAATCGTCCCGACGTTTGAGAAAAAATATGTCATCCTAGACGATCATCAGATCGTACAGACGAACTACATTAAAAACTACTTTCAAGACGTTTCATATCACGCAAACTGAGTTTTACACACATCGTTCAGTACGAAAAATTTCGTCCCGGACGATTTCCACATTTTTGGATTTTTGAATTTTTATTAAGGAAAATCAAACAAAACAAACAAATTATAGAAAACAATGACAAATCCACAGACTCTAAAATAAAATCACTCAAAAACAGACAAAAATCACAAAAAACAAAAATTACAAAAACATAAATATCAATGTTGCAAAAACATTTT
>NW_021378666.1:0-274 GCF_001605985.2 Dendrobium catenatum | reverse complement strand
GAACGGCGCGATCAGATCCGTTGATCGAGAGATCAACGGACCAAATAGGGCTCAGTTCATGCAGCCAGCGAACCGAGCCCTAGAACCCATTCTTTGACTTATTCTCTCGATCCAGTGAATCAAATGAGTTAAAATTTTAAACTTAGATTCCCTAGGTGAAGAGAATCAATGGGGAGTATTTTATTTCACTTGAAACGAGCTTAATGAAAAGCTAATTAAACTAGTGTCCCTAGAACTAGGGTTTGAATTTTTCACCTCGATTTTGGACGGATTA
>NW_021378665.1:0-206 GCF_001605985.2 Dendrobium catenatum | reverse complement strand
TCTCCATAGTATTTTAATTGTAGTATTTTTCATACACAATTTTTTGTAATTTTTGGGCTCTCTAAAAAATTCTTAAGAAATTAACACATATCGGTACAAGTAGGAAATTTTGGACCGTCAGGTGTTTAATTTGTAAATGATTTCACCAATATTTTTTAAATAAAATGACCTATTTTATAAATAATTTTTTTATAATTTTTGAAGTT
>NW_021378664.1:0-334 GCF_001605985.2 Dendrobium catenatum | reverse complement strand
GAATAAGGCTATGTGGTGAAGCTACAACCAAATAGATGAAGATCTTCTATTCTTTGCTGACTTCAATAAAGTAAATTTTCACCATGTTCATAGAGATTGTAATAAGGTAACCGACCTTTGTGCTACTTTAGCTTTAGAGAATAATTTATATTTTGATAGTTCCTCTTTTGCCCTTCTTTGCTTAGTTATATGTTGAAGAAGGAATGTGAGCCTTTGCTTTAGCTTGTACCTAGTTTGTTTTTCTTATTGCTATTTACAAATTTAAAAAAAAATTAATAATAACACTATAACCATCCCTTCTTGCTTGTTCACTATTTCTATTCTATAATATCTC
>NW_021378663.1:0-258 GCF_001605985.2 Dendrobium catenatum | reverse complement strand
ATAAATTATTTTTAATTTTATGAGTTTTTTTCTTCCATTATGAGGATTATGCCTTGCCTCGCATTGATAAAGCAAAACACCTCAATTCCGTATTTCGTCTTTTTAAACTATGCACTAAACTATCTAGTTTTAATATTTTTCAAAATTTGAATACATAATTAAGACTAACTTAATGGTTAGATTATTCAAGTAGTATCTTGTATGAAAATCTCTCCAAACACAACTCACCTTGGTCTGTTGGTTGAGAGCTTAGACTAC
>NW_021378662.1:0-1761 GCF_001605985.2 Dendrobium catenatum | reverse complement strand
TCCTCTACGTCCTTACACCGGACCTAATAAAAGTTCGAGAAACACCATCCTCCAAACCACAGTGAACTACTTTGTTCCTGCTATTTCAACATAGAAATACAACTAAACAATATAGGTTTTCATAAAAAGGAGTATACAAAGTACTTTGCTGAAGAAAAATTAAACATTCCTCAAAAGCATTAAACTCTGGAAAATGAAATCCCCATTTCGCAAGAGTTTTTAACACCTGAATAAGCTTTCCACATTGAACTGCTACGTGAAGCATATCTTCCTTTAACGGCACAACCCCTCGGACAGCCATCAAATTCAGCCAACCTCCTATAACAAAGAAAAGCATTAGAGGGAATAGCATCTCTCTTCAAACAACAACAACAACAACAACATCAAGCCTTTATCCCACTACATGGGGTCGGCTACATGAATCCTTTTTCTCCATTGTGTCCTAGCATCTCTCTTCAAACGCCACCAAAAAAACTCAACTCGAGGTCTTAATTTAAGTTTCTTCAACCAACTCCAGTAATCATCTTCAGCTGCATATGCATATAATCCCTCTGATGCTAGCGCTGTAATAAATTTGCTAGAACACTTAAACATCAATTCCAATTGATCTTTCAGTAAGTAAGCATTTATAGGTATCTCAAGAATAATCTCCACCAATAGATTACCAAACCTCTGTTTCAATTTTTCAATATTCCATTCACCATTTGTAATGAAAACCAAAAGAAAATCTTCTTCTGGAAGTAAATTATCCACAAATGCCGGCCACTTTTCTATACTAATATCCAGGATCCATGTCTTTAACTGAGCTTATCTTCACACCTGAAGCTATCTTCCACTTTACCAAGGGATGTAAAAACTTTGCTCCATGTAAGATGATTTTCCATGTAGAAGATGGGCAGCTCTTTTTATCAACATTCCAAAGTTGTTCTCCATATTTAGCAATAAGTCGATTCGGTTTAGAAATGAAGTTCCAAGCAAACTTTGCTCTCAAGGGACCTATTTTATCAACAACTGACTGCAGTTCTCAACCTTCTTTTGTCTTAGGCATGAACACAATATTCCAAGCAACATAATGAATGCCAAATTTATCATCATTTTTATGCCACAAATAATTCTTACGCGTTTTATCAAAATCATTCAAAATTCCCATTGGGATTGATGAATGAGCTGACAAAAACAAAGGCACTGTAAGAAAAGCTTATTTAAGCAAAATTAACTTCCCAGCTAGAGAGATAAATTTATTACCCCAAATATTCAATCTATTCGAAATTTTTTGTATCTGATTTTGAAAATATGAGTAAACTTTTCTTCTTAACACAATTTTCACCCCTAGATACTCCATCTCACTTACCATTCTGAAGAGCATTTTCTTCGATAATTTTCTGCGCATTCTCCTCTTTATTGATTTGCCAAACATGATAGAAGTTCACTTGCAATAATCATTGATAATTTTTGTAACTTTCTTCAAACTCTTACATCTAGCATGTCTTAAACAGTAGGCATCACTCCAAATAAATGGTTTATTAGATTAAAGATGGGGGAGGGAAGGAAGCATGACACCAACAAAATTTATTTTAACTAAGGCTTCGGTTGCGACGGCTTTTTTACTTCTTCTTAATGTAGTTTTTTAGTATAAAAATTATAACAAAAAATTATTTTAAGTAGTAAGAAAGCCATCTGCCATCTAATGAACAAAGGTTTCGTTTTGGGGACAGCTTTCTTTTTTGCTTATAAAGTAAATTTTATTAGTTAAAATTTTAT
>NW_021378661.1:0-474 GCF_001605985.2 Dendrobium catenatum | reverse complement strand
TACTGATCGGCCAGGCTGATGTCCATATCGGCATGGAAGATATTGTCGTCAACTTGCAATTAATGAGCTCTTTTGAAGCTCTTCTATTTAAGAGCTCTTGTTCAATGTTTTGAATAATATTTTGTTGCTGCCTTAACCTGAGAAGGCCTTGAGGAGAGAAAGAGAGAGAGAGAAAGAGAGAGAGAGAGAGAGAGAGAGAGAGAGAGAGAGGATCTTGTGAGATGGAGCTTGTGAGGGGATTCACAAGGGTGCTTCAAAGATCGCTCTACTTCTTCTTCGTCTAGAGTTTCTTTTCCGTGGAAGGGTCGGTAGAGGTAAGGTTTTCAGCACTGGATTGTGGTTCTCTGCCAGCTTCAGGAGGAAGCAAAAGGAGATAGGTTCTCATCCTTGCCGGGGTGGCAAAAAGGACTTCTTTGTGAGGGCTTCTTTGCCTAGCTGTGGGGGCTAAAGGATAGACACATTTTGTAGTGCAAT
>NW_021378660.1:0-12923 GCF_001605985.2 Dendrobium catenatum | reverse complement strand
TCCATATATTATCAATGGTCAGAGCTCTAGTCAGGCATCTCAGGTTTAGGTTATAAATCCTATGATAAATTTTAAGGAAATTTTTTAGATTATAGGTATAGTAGCTTAGCTGGTTGGTGAGGCCCATACATGGGTTGTTAGTGTTGAGATAGTTGCTAATTAGTTTTGCATGTTTAATATTCTTGAAAATTGTATATTTTTGATAATTCAAAATATTATTACTTTGATTATTATTTCACCTAATATATTTTAGAAGAATTATTTTGCTCTTGTGTGTACTAACATTTTAAGGAAATTATACTCATGATTGTTGAAGACTTCAAATCAAGATCAATTTTTAGAGTTTATTGTAATTGAAGTATGTATTTTCCATTTTAATGAGTCTGAGAGAGTGTGATTGTAATTGAGTAACTGAGCACACACACATTGAAGAAGAGTTTAAAATTCATATTTTTAAACAGATCGTACTGTACGATATCACTTCATACGGGATGATCTGATCAGTTATTTTTCCGGACGAGTAGTTGAACGAACATAAATAAAAATATTTTTTCTAAGTATGGATCGTACGGAACGACTCCAGTTTCGTATAAGGATGAACATCTCGGGTTTATTCTCGAATAAAGATCAAACAGGATGATCCCAGTTTCATACAAGGATGAACGTCCCAGGTCTGTTCTCGCACGAAGATCAGGTTCGTACAAGGACAAACATCTCAGGTCCGTTCTCGCCTAAAAATTTTTTTCTAAGTATGGATCATACGAGACAATCCCCATTTAGTACAAGGATGAACGTCTCGGGTCTATTCTCACTCATTTCATCCTGACGTTTTGTACAAACAAAATTTGAAATTTTCTATCTGTTCATCTCGGACGAACTTAGTTCGTACTAGACGATGATCGCGTACGAAACAATTTCATACCAATTCACAATAGGTTCGTATGTAATAGTATTTTAACTATTCGTACGTACGAACATACAATCGCACTATACGATCGTGTGCATTCAAAATTAAAAACTTCAATTTTCTGGATGGTATTTTGTTTCTTTTGTATAAAAGGTCCATTAAAGACTAACGTTAAAAATCTTATCTTAATAATTTTTTAAGGGCAATTGAAGGAAAGAGTGTGAGAGAGTATTTGAGAGAGATTTTTTGCTAGTGGAGTGTAAAGGGTTCACAACGTTACTCAAAGGTAAGAATCTCTATGTGTTATTTATATTTTTCACTCTTTCTCTTGTCTTTCTAGATTGCTCGTGAGAAGATCTTTGAAGAAGAACATGTTATCTATCGACACTTTGAGAGTGTGAATAGTCGAAGGTACTCTACCTACACTTAGAAGGTGTGAAAGGACGAATGTACTCTACCTATACTTAAAGGGTGTGAAAGGACCAAGGTAATCTGCCTACACTTAGAGGGTGTAAAAGGATGAAGGTTCTCTACCTACACTTGGAGGGTGTGAAAGGACGACAGTTCTCTACCGCACTAGGGATTGGTGGAAGAGAGTTTTGTAAAGGCTTCTCCGCCTTTCTATGGGGGAAAAAGGAGAGTTACTTTGGTAATAGTACAATACCTGAAGAGGGAGTCTTCAAGGAGTAGATGTAAGTCATTTTTGACATAACCACTATAAATTTTTATATCATTTTAATTTCTACTGCTTACTTACTGCAAGTTTTTTAATTTTGTGGTTGAAATTTTTTTTTTTGAAACTTTAATTAACTTGCTTTTTGAATCAATTGATTTCAAATTTTAAATCCAAGATAATTTTTAAAATTACCTCACCCCCCCCCCCCCCCCCCCTTTTGGTTAGCCTTGGGACAAGCTTAGGTTTAACAACCTATTCACGATTCAACAAGTGGTATTCGAGCCTTATTTCAAAACCATAAGTTTAGACTATTTTTTAAAAATTAAGCATGACTACTTTTGGAAACCGAAACACACCTGAAGGGTATTTGATCACTAGACCTCCTTTATTTGATAACATCCCTTTCAATTTTTGGAAAACATGCATGTCTATATTTTTATAATCACTAGATTATCATATGTGGACTTTAGTTCAAGAAGGGTATACAAAACCAATGAGATTAGTTGATGGTATTAGAGTTGAAACACCCATTACTGAATGGACTGTAGAACATTATGACTTAGCACAGTTAAATGTAAAATGTTTAAATAGTTTCTTTTGTGCACTTAAGTTAGAAGACTATATATGGTTTCCACTTGCAAAAGTGGAAATGATATATGGGATAGACTTTGTATTACTTATGAAGGGACTAACGAAGTAAAGCAACCTAGACTAAATATCTTGTTACATGACTATGAATTATTTTACATGAAATCCAATGAATCTATTTCTAACATGTACACAAGATTCACTCAGATAGTCACTTATTTGCATGCATTAGGTACAGAACTAATAAAAGTTGAAATGGTTAATAAAATTCTTCGTTGTTTGCCTATTGCTTATGATATAAAAATAACTGCTATTACTTAGTCAAAAGATTTAAATATTTACTTTATTGGTAATCTTATTGGATAACTAATTACTTACGAGAAAGGAGTGAGTCAAAGAAAGATTGATGTAAGTGGACAATGAAAGGAGAAGAACATTGCACTGAAAGTGGAGGAGTCGGAGAGTAATCTATCAAAATCTAAGAATGAACACAACTCTCCTGGGCCTATTGGTTAAGAGCTAAGGCTTCCAACTAAGAGGTCTAAGGTTCGAGTCTCTGTGTATGCGTTGTGGGTGTGAGTTTGCCTTAAATGGCCTAAATGTCCCAAAAAAAAAAAAATCTAAGAATGAGGATGACATTGCCTTGATGAATAGGCAATTAAGGAGCTTTCTTAAAAGGAAGCAGAGTAGACGCCAGTAGTGGAACATAGGTAAATTTAATAAGAATGTTAAGGTTTCTAATGACGTGATTTGCTTTGAATGTAGGAAATCTGGGTATATAAAATTGGATTGCCCAAACCTAAAAGTCACTCTTAATAAGGAGTAGGTAGAGGAGAAACCAAATATGAAGCAGGGCAAAAAGAGATTCCAAGGAGATTTTTGGGCAGTCTCAGCTTCAAATTCATCAGAAATAGAAAAGGAGGAGGAAGTCACCAACTTGTGCTTAATGGCCGATAATCTTGATCAGTCAGATCAAGAAGAGGTATGTGACTTAACCTATGCTGAACTGTTAGATGTTTTTGAAAGAATTCTGATGCATATAGGAAGCTAAAGAAAATACATGTTAGTCTGAATTTAAAATTACAAGAATGACAAAGAGAACACAAAATCCTTAGGAAAGATTATACATTGATAGATAACAATCACATGAGCTTACTTGATGAATTTGATAACTTGAATAAGAAAAATGAAAATTTAAAAACATCCTATGCTGATTTGGAAAAAGATTTTAAAAGGTTTAAGGATGAATTAGAAAATAGAGAGTATTATTTGAATTTTAATAAACATACGTTAGAAGATTTAAATATATTTTTGAAGTTGAAAGTAAAAGCTCTCGAGAAAAATAGAAAATCACCAACACTTGAAGATTTTATGAATCATATTTTGTATTCAAAATTTTTCAATGTAGGAAGAGACAGAGTAATTATAGAAGATTGAGAAATCGATTTCCAGAAGTTAAATATTATTCTTATGGCATGATTAGACATATAACACAGACTTATACCTTGTATAGAAAAACTTATTTAGTGTAAAAACTAAAGATGCATAAACCCAAAAATATCATACCTGCATCTATTTTTAATTTGTTAAAAGGATAACCCAAACTTGTTTGGGTTCTCAGGTCTAATATTTTATAATTTTGCAGGCACACTATAATACAAAACCTTATGAGAGCATTTGGTACTTGGACAGCGGTTGCTCAAAGCATATGATTGGAGATACTAAGCAATTTATATCACTAGAAGCCAGAAGTTGAGGCAGGGTTACACTTGGATATAATATAATTAGGAAAGTGGTTGGATCAGGTATAAATGAAAACTTGCAAAATTTTGTTGAGTATTAGCCAGCTATGTGATAAAGGATACAATATAATTTTTTTTTCTTCTAGCTGCATATTAAGCCTAAATTAAAAGGATATTTTGCATGGATTAAGAGTAAATAAAGTTTATATGCTAGATTTAAATTATATATAAAACTCCTAATATTTTTTGTTTGAAAACTATTTTTGATGTGTCATAGTTATGGCATAGGAGACTTTATCACTTTAGTATGAAAAATCATAGGAAAATTACCCAAAAGGATTTGGTTAGAGGTATACCAAAATTAAACTTTACTAAGAATCACCTTTATGATGCATGTCAATTAAAAAAAATATGTGAAGTCCTCTTTTTAGTCAAATAAGGATTTTAGAATTAGTAAACCTTTAGAGATTTTTTATATGGATCTTTTTGGACCGGTTGGAATAATAAGTTTAAGAGGGAAGGTATACAGATTTGTGATTATAGATATTATTTTAGATTCACTTGGGTTAGATTATTATATCATAAGAGTGAATCATTTGAGGTAGAGATTTTTTGACTTGGATTCACAAGAAATTAGGATGTGAGATTTTAATAATCCAATGTGATAATGGCGGTGAATTTAAAAATGAAATATTTGAAGATTTTTGTAAAGAAAAAAAAAATTGATCATAATTTTTCTATACCTATAACCCCTCAGCAAAATGAGGTAGTCAAAAGAAAGAATAGAACATTAATAGAAGCTGCTCAAGCCATGTTGGCAGAATATTCACTTCATAAATATTTTTGAGTTGAAGCGGTTAGCACTGCATGTTATGTTTTGAATATGCTGAACATCAGATCAAAATTAAATAAAATATCCTATGAGCTTCTTAAGGGGAGAACACCAAATATGCCATATTTGTATGTTTTTGAATGTAAGGTATTCATACATAATAATGAAAAATCTACCTTAGAAAAATTTGATTCAAAATCAGATGAAATTTTTTTTCTTGGTCTGGTGTTAGAAAATCTTATAGAGTATTTAACAAAGAACTTTAGTAATTGAAGAGACCACACATGTTGTATTTGATGAATCTAAAATTTTGAAAGAGCTAATTTTGGAAGAGGATAAAATAGAAAATAACTCCCAAAAGTTTGAGAAGATTATTTTGGATGAAAATTTAGAGTTAGAAAACTCGTTGCCTAGAGATTTGAAATTTTTTAAAACCACCCTAAAAAATTGATTTTAGGTGAACCTAGTGAGGGTGTTAGGATGAGGTGTAGACTAGGCAAAGATGTCAATCATTATGCCTTTATTTCAATGATAGGACTCACAAATATAAATCAAGCACTTTTGAATAATTTTTGGATTTTATCAATACAAGAAGAATT
The DNA here is from genome assembly GCF_001605985.2 of Dendrobium catenatum. Lineage (NCBI taxonomy): Eukaryota > Viridiplantae > Streptophyta > Magnoliopsida > Asparagales > Orchidaceae > Dendrobium > Dendrobium catenatum. Next base: position 7,579 of record NW_021378660.1, on the reverse strand, counting down.
AAATCAATTTGTGAGAAATAATTTTTGGAAATTAATTGCAAGGCTAAAGGATCAAAGTGTAGTTAGAAATAAGTGGATATTCAAAAATAAAATGAACGACTCTGGAGTTGTTGTTAGAAATAAGGCTAAATCGGGGCTAAGGGTTATAATCAGATTGAATGAATTAATTTTGAGGAGAATTTTACCCCTGTAGCGAGACTTGAAGCAATTAGGATTTTGTTAGCCTTTGCCTATTTTAGAGAATTTAAATTATTTCAAATGGATGTTAAAATTATATTTTTAAATGGGGTGATTCAAGAGAATGCTGATGTTAAACAACCTCTAGATTTTAAAATTTTAAAATACCCAAATCATATTTTTAAATTAAAAAATGAATTGTATGGATTGAAATTGGCACCTAGGGCTTAGTATGAGAGGTTAAGCACTTTCCTACTTGAGAGATCTTTTAAAAAAAAATGTGGACACTAATCACTTTTTGAAAAAAATTAAGAGAAGGTATACTCATTGTATAAATTTATGTTGATGTTATCATCTTTAGATCTACAAATAAAATTCTTTGTGATAATTTTTCTAAAATAATGAGTAGTGAATTTGAGACGAGTCTAATAGGAGATTTGAGTTATTTTCTAAGTTTTAGCATTAAACAAATTGAGGAGGGAACATTTCTTAGTCAGTCAAAGTATGTTAAGGACATCCTCAAAAAATATTAAATGGATAATACTAAACTTGTTAGTACATCTATGAGTTCCTCAGTTCAATTGGATAAATACCCAAAGGGAAAATCTATTAATCAAAAGACATTTAGAGGAATAATTGGATCTTTGCTTTACTTGACTGCTAGTAGACCCGATATTATGTTTAGTGTTTATTTGTGTGCTAGATTTCAACCAAATCTAAAAGAATCATATTTGACAACAGTAAAAAGGATTTTTAGATATCTCTTGGAAACTCAGAATTTAGGAATTTGATATCCTAAGTTTAGCTCTTCATTTGAAATAATTGGATATTCAGATTTGGACTTTATAGGTTGTAGGGTTGATAGAAAGAGTACTTATGGAACTTATCAATTTATAGAAAAATTTTTAGTTTCTTAATCCAGTAGAAAATAGAATTTCGTAGCCCTTTCTACTACTAAAGATGAATACGTTGCCTTAAAAAATTGTGTGGCACAAGTTCTTTAGTTGAAAAAATAGTTGATTGACTTATAATTTATAATTGTCACAGTTCTAATTTATTGTGATAACACTAGTGTCATTTGTATTTCAAAAAATCTTATTCAATATTATAGAATCAAACATATAGACATAAGATATCATTTCATAAGGGATCATGTATCCAAAGGAGAAATTGAACTGAACCATGTTTCAACAGAAAATCAACTTGCATATATTTTTTTATAAAATCACTAGCCTTTAATACCTTTAGCACATTAAGAATAATGCTAGGTGTAATTGATCTTAATACTTAATTAAAATTTTTTACCAACTTGATATGTGTCTTTGTGTATTTTCTATTTTTGTATTTTATGTGCTTATTTGTATTTGTGATTTTAAGTTTTTATTTTTATGTTTTTTGTGAATTTGAAATATTTTCACATCGGATTTCATGTTTCTGATCAATCGTTAGAATTTTTTAAGTGTTCTATTCATACTGTATGAAATTATTTTTATCTTATACAAATTTTATAACTTTCGATCATTGTTTTGAACTGATTGCATAATGTTTTCATTTTTAATACATATCGTATTGTACAATATTTATATCATCTCAGACAATTTGTATTACTTCGTATGTATGCAAGTAAATATTTATACGGGCAGAATCAGGTATTATAACTGATCGTATATACGAACCTGTAGTTTGTATAAATGAACCACATGTCATTCGATATGGGGGATGAATCTAATTGTCATTAAAATGATGTTAAATAACTAATCATCCCGGACAAATACTTATTCGTCTGTACGATTTTTTGGTCAGAAAGGATGTATGAAAGGACGCCTCATAACTTGCGTGATTACAAAAAGTTATTTCATTTCGAATGTATTCGTTCGTACATATGAAATTTATTTCATTATGTACGAACCATCAATCGTACAGTACGAACCTATTTTAGTATGTACGAAAGATCATTTTTTTAAAATAGGAGGACTTTGAAATTCATTTTCATTTACTTTAATAGCCTTTTCCAATCCTTCAAATCTTAGCAATGACCAGTTCTAGTAAGAGGGGTAGACTCACTAAGAGTTTGTCTTCTAGGGGTGGAGATGACAACTTTCTATCCAGGGCTAACGAGGATTCTTTTCTTAGATTTGTTTTTGCAAAAATTACACCCTCTAAAATCCTACTTCAAGAGGATATTCACTTTCAGGTGATGCCTCTTTTTTCCACTACTCAATTTGTATTCATCTTGACTTTGATTCATGCCTACAACAAAGAGACCTTTTACTACTTTCTAGCAAATATGTCTTTTAGTGAGGATGAGAGTAGGATTAGATCTTTTATTTTTAAGAAAGGGGTAGAAATAACTAAGAAAGATTTGGGGACCTTTTTGTACTTAAGAACTCAAGGAGTTAGAGCCTACACTTTAACTTTTACATCTGATTTTGGCTGGACTAAAATAAATAAAGTTATTAGAGGGATTAAATAAGTATATCATTTTCCTAGGGTTTATTCTTTAAACTAAAATACAAGAGTCATTCAACATGTCCTTCGAACCTTCAAACCTCTATTATTTCTAAAGTTGGTGATCATATTAACATTTCTCCTCTTCTATCCATTGTTACTTATATTATCATGACTGTTCAATCTATAGATGAAGCCCATCTTATTATTGACTATATTCATGGCCTTTCTGAAATTGAACATATCTCACATAAGAGGAAGAAGAATATTACTTTAGGATACCTAGTGACCTATATTCTTAAGAAGAAGTATAATTTTATTCATCCTGATTCTCTACGTAAATTGCCTATCTACTTTACTGATGCTTCATTTCGAGCACTTTTTGGGAGAGATGATAATACGAGTGAGGATTCTGAGAAAGAAGGGGGAGCACCTGCACCTATGCCTGCTCATGGACCTAACTTTTAGGAGATGGTTCAGCACTTTGATCTACTAGAGAGTCATTTTGATCAGCTATTTGATCAAATTCAGACTCACCTACACGAGTAGGATGCACAATACTAACAAGATATGGGTTGAATTCGAGGTCAGTTCAACTCGGTGAACACTAATGTGGCTATGATGAATAGCTATTTTTCAATCTTCAACCAACCACCTCCTCCAGACCAGGGCCCCTCAAATTTATAATTATAATTCTTGAGTGTTGTCTTTGCCAATCCTTAGATATGTGATGTGATGATTTCTATAGTTTCAGTACTTGTATTTGTTTAGTGTTTTAGTACCTATGTTGGTTATATTTTTTTCATGATTTGAGATAAATGATTGATATCAAATATGGTTTATTATATCATCTTCATATTGATATCAATAAAAAATATATTGTTTTATTTAGTTGATTTTATTTTTTGTTTGAAATGTTAGTTTGCCTATATGATAATCCTGACTTAATTGATAAAAAAGTGTTATATTATGAACATTAATACAAAAATTAATTTCATTAGGAAATCTAAAATTTTAAAAATATAAGTTAATTTATAACTCGATCAAGTTAAGGTTATCAATCTCATGTTCTTTTTAGACATAAATAATCTTAATATTATTATTGCAATTTTGATGTCTTATTATTTTTTATTTCTCTTTTCAATATAATTATCTTGTACTTAGAGAAATTTGAGTTATTAGATTATTAATTTTGGAAAGATCAATTAAGAAACTGAGAATAATATAAGTATACAAAAATTGAAAGAATATGCAATGATTCACAAATTAAAAAGAGGCAAAAAATTAGCCCAAATACAAAAAGATGCACAAAGTGTGCCACAAATATTTGAAAGATGTGCAATATCACCAAACAAGTGTATTGATAATGTTCTTTTCTCTATCTTTTAATCTTCAATTTCAAATCAATCTAATGTTTAATTATATTTTGTATTGGAAATTGACTTTAATTAATATTCATTTCATCACTTTCGCAATAATTTTTCTTATCTAATTGTCTAGATTGTTTCATAACCTTGATATATTTATCTTGTCTATGTTATATTTTAATTAAAATATTATGAATCTTTATTTTTCTCTAATGAATATTAAACTTATTATTATAATTATAATTCAATCTCTTTCAAGATCAATTATCAAAGGTTTCTCATATGACTTCTTACATTTCTTTTATTTTTCTTCTTCATTCTTTTTGTTGTTGTCAAGAAGGGAGAGAAAAATTATTTATTTGCATTTGATTTTTGCATTTTAGTATTCGTTAGAGTTGTTTTATTTTTTTGTTTTATGTTTAAAGTGTTTGTTGAATTTTTGAAGTATTTTGTGAGTTTATGAAAAAAAAATTGATTTATTATTAATAGAAATCTCACATGCTTATTCATTTAGGGGGAGTTAAGAAGAAATTTAGGATTTTTAATTGTATTAAAAAATATTTGTTTTGCAATCATTAAAAAGGGAGAGATTGTTGAGATAGTTGATATTTAGTTTTACATGTTTAATATTCTTGCAACTTATATATTTTTGATGATTCCAAATATTATAGCTTTGATTATTATTTCTCCTAATATATTTTCGAAGAATTATTTTGCTCTTGTGTGTACTAATATTTCAAGGAAATCATATTCCGGATTATTGAATACTTCAAATCAAGATCAATTTTTAGAGTTTATTGTAATTGAAGCATGTATTTTCCATTTTATTGAGTCTAAGAGAGTGTGATTGTAATTGAGTAACTGAGCACACACACAATGAGGGAGAGTTTAAAATTCATATTTTTGAACTGATCATGCTGTACGATATCACTTTATACGGGATGATCTGGTCAGTTATTTTTCCCGACGAGCAATTGAACGAATATAAATAAAAACATTTTTTCTAAGTATGGATCGTACAGGACGATCCCAGTTTCGAACAAGAATGAACATCTTGGGTCTGTTCTCGTATGAAGATCGTACGGGATGTCCCAGTTTTGTATAAGGATGAACGTCTTGGGTTTGTTCTCGCACGAAGATCGTACGGGACGATCCCAGGATCATACAAGGACGAACGTCTTGGGTCCGTTCTCGTAAAATTTTTTTTTTTAAGTATCGATTATACAGGACGATCCCTATTTCATATAAGGTTGAAAGTCTTGGGTCTATTCTCACTCATTTCATCCTAAAAATTCGTATAGATGAAATTAGAAATTTTTAACTGTTCGTCACAGACAAACTTAATTCGTACCGAATGATGATCGCGTACGAAATGAATTCATACGGATTCACAACAGGTTTGTATGCAACAATATTTAAACTGTTCGTACGTACGAACATACGATCATACTGTATGATTGTGTACGCTCAAAATTGAAAATTTCAATTTTCTGGACGATTTTTCGTGTCTTTTGTATAAAAGGTCCATTAAAGAATATCGTTAAAAATCTTATCTTTATAATTTATCAAGTGTAATTAAAGGAGAGTGTGAGAGAGTGTTTGAGAGAGATTTCTTGCTAGTGGAGTGTGAAGGATTCACAAGGTTACACAAAGATAAGGATCTCTGTATGTGATTTGTGTTTTACACTCTTCTTCTTGTCTTTCTAGATTACTCGTGAGAACATCTTTGAAGATTATCTGGTTCTCTGTCGATACTTGGAGAGTGTGAACAGTCGAATGTACTCTGCTTACACTTCGAGGGTGTGAAAGGACGAAGGTACTCTGCCTATACTTGGAGGGTATGAAAGGATGAAGGTACTTTGCCTACACTTGGAGGGTGTAAAAGGATGAAGGTTCTCTGCCTACACTTGGAGGGTGTGAAAGGACGACGATTCTCTGCCGCACGAGGGATTGATGGAAGAGAGTTTTGTATAGGCTTCTCCACCTTGCTGTGGGGGAAAAAGGAGAGTCACTTTGATAATAGTGTAATACCTAAAGAGAGAGTCTTCAGGGAGTGGATGTAGGTCGTGTTTGACCGTGTTTGACCGAACCACTATAAATCTTTGTGTCATTTTAATTTCCACTACTTGCTTACTACAAGTTTTTTAAGTCCATGGTTGAAAATTTTTATTTTTGAAACTTTAATTAATTTGCTTTTTGAATCAATCGATTTCAAATTTTAAAATCCAAGAGAATTTTTAAAATTATCAATTCACCCCCCTATTGGATAGCCTTGGGACATAAGCTTAGGTTTAACAACCTATTTAAGATTCAACAGTCGGTACCCGCTTTGATGATATGGATATATATTTATAAAATCTTATAAGAATGTAACCTTATAGAATTTCATGTATTATTGAGCCTAGAATAGCTGAGGATTAGCTGATAAGGATAGAGAAGATTCTTGATGGGATGCATTATCCTCAAGAGAGAAGAGTTGTGTTAGCTTCATTTTTTTTAGATGGTGAGGTACAACTATGGTGGTTGGGCTAGCAAAGAGAGAAGTTTTAGGGTCATATAAATACCCTGATTACTTGGGATGAGTTTACAAAGACATTAAGGATGTGGTTTGTACCTCAGTATATTAGGAGATACTGCATAGTTCTTTCCGAGATTGGTTTGGGGAAGTATGTCAATGATGCAGTATGAGGTTGAGATTATTTCTCTCTCTATGTATGCTCCATAGTTAGTTAGCACTTTTTGAGGACAAGTGTTATCAATTTTTTGAGGGACTCTGAGACACTTTGAGGCAGGTATTATTTGTTACAAAACTATTTTCATGGCTTATGTTTTGATGATGGAAAAACACTATTTTTCTTGGACTGCTTACTGCTTCTAACTTTTCAAGAATCGAAGATTCGACGAACAGACGAAGCTAGTTCAGGATTGCATAGGATTAGGGTTGAGTTAGTCTGTACTTTTGTTTTTCACTTCTTGAGTCTTCTTGTAATGGTCAAAGAGACTAATGCTAAGTAGCCCTACACACACACTTGAGAGACTTAGAATTTCTATTTTTACTCATATCGGTCAGGATGATATTTACATCATCCTGGACGATCAGACTTAAAACAGAAAGTCTAAATAAGGATTCTTAATTAAGGCAGCCGTCATTAACATATCAGCCTGGACGATACGTGTATCGGCCAGGACGATAAGCTTAAAACAGAAAGAAATTGCCGCCATTTACAATTAATGTATACTGTATTTTTAAATTATTGGCCAGGACGATCATTGATTGGCCTGGACAAAATTCTCAAATTATGCCTTAATTGATCAGGAAATCAAGGGAGTAATTAAGGATGATTGATACGATCATATCATCCTGGACTATCGCAGGATCAGCCAGGACGATCTATTCAAAAAACCTTAAGTTACTTCAGGATGATAAATATCGGCCAGCTCATATCCAGGGCGATGCTCAGGACGATTTTCCCATGATTTGAACTAATCGGCCAGGACGATCGTGTGATCGGCCTAGACGATCAAGCCAATTTTCAATTGTCTAGGAGTGCATCCAGGGCGATGCTCTGGTCGATCTTCTTGAATTT
>NW_021378659.1:0-200 GCF_001605985.2 Dendrobium catenatum | reverse complement strand
TGGATTCCAAATTGGATGTGATATCCCACTTTCAAAATCACTTTCACATTTTCCAAACACATTTACATTACATTACATTACACAGAAATAGAAGAAAAATCTAGTCCACCTAAAGGGTTATCCTAAGCAATTTATAATAAAAATCATCCCACGCAGTTAAATATTTGCATTTTGAATTAAATCCACCAGCCACACTTGGC
>NW_021378658.1:0-429 GCF_001605985.2 Dendrobium catenatum | reverse complement strand
ACAACCAACAATTCTTACCAACGGAACCAGAAGAAAGTTACAGGTGGAGTGGAACTTGCGTAGAGAAGAAAGAGGTTAGAAGCCGAGACGAAAGATTGGAAAGAGCTCGCAAGATTTCTAGAGGAGGTGGAAGAAGGTGGACAAATCTCTAAAACTTTTCCAAGAAGAACCCGCAGGTTATAGCAACTTTGCTCTCAAATATTCACCCCCCCCATTTCTTCTCAAAATATTACATAAATATAGGCAATAGAGGGGAAACTTAACAACCCCAGATTAACTTTAATTCTACCCATAAATGGAGACTTGAAAAGGCAACAGGATTTAGTACAGAATTTCCAAATGTCACAGCAGTAAGTCACGGCTCTAGCACTAGAAACCAAGGGACAATTCTCGGGAGAAGATGTCACGACCCGGCCCGGTTAGCTCGCG
>NW_021378657.1:0-215 GCF_001605985.2 Dendrobium catenatum | reverse complement strand
CTCTCCATTCAGCCATTGATTCAGCAGTTCCAAGAGGATTTTTAGCTACCTCAGGGGTTACCACCGCAGCGAGAAAGGGAGCATGCCATCGTTTTAAGGGAGGGGGTATCACCCATCAGCGTACGACCCTATCGCTACCCTCAGTTTCAGAAGGATGAGATTGAACGGTTGATTAGATAAATGTTAGAGGCAGAAATCATCAGACCAAGTATCAG
>NW_021378656.1:0-265 GCF_001605985.2 Dendrobium catenatum | reverse complement strand
CTTGGTGGATTCTCCCGATCTCTTCCACACAGGTTAATATCGTCGAGCAGGGCTCCGACGTACAACCTCGGAAAGGTCTCACATCCTTGGTGGATTCTCTCGACCTCTTTCACACAGGTTAACGTAGTCGAGCAAGGCTCTGACGTGCAACCTCCGAAAGGTCTCACATCCTTGGTGGATTCTCTCGACCTCTTCCACACAGTTTAATGTCGTCGAGCAGGGCTCCGGCATACAACCTCGGAAAGGTCTCACATACTTGGTGGAT
>NW_021378655.1:0-224 GCF_001605985.2 Dendrobium catenatum | reverse complement strand
CATTAGCGGGTTCTATAGTTGAAATATAGGCTGAATGATTGACTTCTTTGTTTAATCAATGCCTAGTTATAACACCCTCACTAGGTTCACCTATTATCAATTCCCTTGGGTGGTTTTTAGAAAATCTCAAATCTCTAGGCAAAGGGTTTTCTATTTCCAAATTCTCTTTCACATTTTCTTCCAAATGAATTCTATCAATTTTTTGGGAGTTATCCTCAATCTCA
>NW_021378654.1:0-1150 GCF_001605985.2 Dendrobium catenatum | reverse complement strand
CAATGAGAATATGGTGCCATGTAATATACCAGAGTCTGTTCTGCTTGGTTCATACTTAGGGGTTGTAGCCAGAGATCCTATTTTGGCACCGATTTCATTCTCAGATTGGCGCAATAAAGGCTTGGAACCATTTAAGAAGAAAATGTTAGCTGAAGTAGAGGTAAATATGATAACAAATAGTTAGATATTATTTATGCTTGTTTGATATCTAAAATTATTTAACATTCTTTAGGCCAAATTTGAGTTCCCTGCAAGTATTAAGCATTGGATACTACAATCTCTTGGTGTGAAGTGGCGCAATTATAAAACTAATTTGAAAGCAGAGCACTGGGATAGTAGGCCAATAGAGGAGATCATGGAGGATGTCCCTGCAGGAGTAGACCCAGCGCAGTGGTCTCAGCTTGTTAGTAAGTGGTCACAACCTCAGGACAAGGTGAGTTAGCAAAATAAATCTTGTTATCGAGTTTATTAAAAATTGTCCTTAATATGACGAATATTTATTATAGGAGAGGGCAGCAAGAAATGCAGAAAATGCCAAAAAACAAACATGTCCACATACGATGGGTCGGGTGAGCTCCGTAAGGAGACAACAAGAAACGGTATGTATTTCAATTGCATATATATTTATATTGATATGAAGATAAATAATTTACATTTGTTTGCAGTGTATACAAGATCGCCTATTATTATGGAAAATCAATCGCACTCGTAAAGATGGGTCATGGTCATCTGAGGAGGCCAGACAAAAATGGGTAAAATCATATGGTTGATGAATTCATATGTTTTTTATTTGTGCTATTGCAGTAAAACTGGACTTGGAAATTCTTCCAACAGTTTGATTGTGATTTTGTTATTTTATGGAATCCCATAACTTCTGTTTGCGTGTTTTGAGAACATTTCTTTGAGCAATTTTTTAAGCTTTATAGCAGGTTGCTCCATGTGTATCATCTCCGATGGGATTTACAAGAGGATCATGACTGCCAACTCCATTCTATATTTGTTTTTAGTTATATGGAGAAGGGATGCTATGATTATAAATATGAGATTTATGTGTTCTACTCAAATATGTGTGTTGGTTGAGTGTGAATTCTTCAAGTACAGTGTAAGTGATGACTACTTGGATACGGTCGAATTGCATACAATCTGAAAT
>NW_021378653.1:0-200 GCF_001605985.2 Dendrobium catenatum | reverse complement strand
ATGTAATACCTAAGTGTTAAGATGGTTCTGAAACGTACGGTGCTTTCTGACTTTCAAGATTTGCTTGATAAGGTCCTCCATAAGCTAAACTCTTGGGGTAGTAAAAATCTTTCATTGGCTGGTAAGATCATTCTTGCGAAATCATCCATGCTCACAACTCCAGGTTTTTTATCAACCCATTCCTTGGTTCCAAAGAAACT
>NW_021378652.1:0-249 GCF_001605985.2 Dendrobium catenatum | reverse complement strand
GTACTTGGAGCATTAGATAAACCAAAAGGCATAACAAACCATTCATACAAACCTTCTTTGGTTTTAAAAGCAGTTTTCCATTCATTCCCAGGCCTTATTCTTATTTGATGATACCCACTTCTCAAATTAATTTTAGAAAAAATTTTGGCACCACTTTACATGTCAAGCAAATCATCTAGCCTAGGCATGAGAAATTTGTACTTAATGGTTATTTTATTGATAGCACGACTATCCACACACATATGCCAA
>NW_021378651.1:0-266 GCF_001605985.2 Dendrobium catenatum | reverse complement strand
CGTTGCAAGGGATTTTCGCAGCAGTTTTGCAACCGGCAGGGTAGATATTGAAGATTTTTTTTAGTAGCTGTTTTGCAACCCGTAGTTATTCCATTTTTTAAGGTTTTCTACATAAAAATGCTGGTGTTTCCTTTTTCTTATGTTTATTTTCCTTGATATATGTACAAAGCTGACAGGAAAAAATTTAACTCTATCGCTACGTATATTCTAGCCCACAACAAATCTAAACGGATGCATATAGAACTAGCCCATCTATGAAACCAATA
>NW_021378650.1:0-280 GCF_001605985.2 Dendrobium catenatum | reverse complement strand
TATCCTGAAAATAATTGTTATAATTAATGTTCAATATAAAAACTACTCGAATAATCAAATCCAAATAGTGATCTGTCAAAACAGCCAAAGTCAGGGGCTGGAAATGGTTTCAAAACATAAAGCTCGCTTTTCTGAAAAGAACGATGGGTTATACGCAAAAATCCGATTTAAAACGACGAAGATATGAATTTCCGAAGTTTAAAACAAAATAAAAGAATGTTTTAAAATAGCACTCTTTCACTATTTTTTAAAGAATTAAGTAAATAAAAATAATTTTTAA
>NW_021378649.1:0-2854 GCF_001605985.2 Dendrobium catenatum | reverse complement strand
AATTAATTATAATTATTAATTAATTAATTAATTATAATTAAATCATAATTAATTATATTTGAAATAAAATGCAAATGCCTTTCTTCCTTGCCTCAATCCATGTGCCAACCTCTACAACCCCGCGAAGGTATGCATTTTCCAAACTCAGATTGTCGCTTCGTTGTATGCGGCGGACTGGAAAACCTCCTATACACGCCTTTATTGCGCATGGTGGGATGGGACCCCAGTGCGGCACCTACGGCGAGGCGGGGTCACTTATAAGTACCCCCGAGCGGGGGGAAAGCAAATTGTCTTTTAAACAGGTACCGTCAAAGACCCCGTACACGCCTTTATTGCGCGTGGTGGGAGGAACAAAAATCATGGCCGCGGTGTCCTCGTCCGAGGACACCTACCATACGTCTTTTTTGCGCGTGGTGGGAAAGGCCTAGTTTCATGTAGTTTTCCCCTAAACGGGGGAAAAGCTGGGAGGTTGCTTAAATTTCGGGTGAAATGTTATCGTACCTGGACTCATTTGAACTCAAAAAGACATTAAATGAACTCAATCTAAACTTGAATTTAAACTCAAAGACCACTGAGGACCTTTATTTGGGACTTGAACTCTACAAAAACGACAGAAGACTTGAGTTGGACTCAAACTGAACTGCACTTGAACTTGAAAAGAATAATAACACGAACTCAAATTTGAGCTCAAATACAATGAACTTGGTACAAGAAGTCTTAATTTGGACTTGGACAATTCATACTCAAATTCAAAAGACTAGGACCGCAGAAGACATAGAACTTGCACTCGAACAACAACAGTGGACTTATGAACATGAACTGGACTTATGGATTTGTTCTTGAATGAACTAAATGGAGAACTTGTCTTGGACTCAAATGGAATTTAATCAAATAATATCAACTTAATTAAGATGAGTAAATAACAAGGAACTTTGATCCAAAATGAGCAAGGCTCTAAATAAATTTGAACATGAAATGGATTTGGCACGAGCCTTGGCCCAAATTTGATTTGGACTACGAAAGACTTTAGCTCAAACTTGAGCACTAACTTGAGACTTGTGAACTTGGTTTGAACCAAGTGAGAAGAACTTGAATATGACAATAGGGAATTAATGACAAGAAGTCTTCATACATAAGTGACATACAAGCAAATGTGCCAGCTCCTTACATATATTGAGAATCAATGAGAATGAGTGGATGTGGAACTCATGGTGAACAAGAATTCAATCATCATTTGGTTGCAAGTAATCATCAACAAAATTGAAGGATATGTGGTCTACTTGCAAGCATTGATCAATAGAAACCGAAGAGAATACAACTTGTCAGCATCCAAATTTCACAAGCAATTAAAAAAAAATCAAAGGAGATATATAATTTGATCGCAATTAAAGGAGCAAAAGTCTTTAACAAATATATCACCTACAAACGATGCATCCGATTTGCGACATTCGCATGAACCCTGCAAGCAAGGATACCAGTCCCCAATGTATACTAAAAGCCAAGGCGCAAGTGAATATAGCAATTTACTAATGACAATTGATATAATAGTTCACTGATCAGTTTGTATGGGAGGATCGGTGAAGAGTGCAACGATACCTTGCATTCAAAGTCAAAATATAGGAAAATACATTCATCTGCAAGTACTGACAAAAGCTTGTAGTATCCTGAAGATACAAGTGGGAATTGCTGCGAGGATTAAAAAAGATATAAGCAAGTACACAAAACCTCCACAGATAAGGATAGAAAGATCTGCAACACATACGATTTCTCTACGAATACAAATATATGTACAACATCCATCTATGGGTAGATACAGAAAGACTACAGTAAATGCAGTATCCTGTAATCAACTTCAGTCTAAGGATGAATACATCTATCTCCAGCAGTAGTGGATGTATTGTAAAGACCAAAATCACAGCAAAATGCATAAAGAATACAAGTTCCTATGAGCTTCTACAACTAAAAGCAGGAGACTCGTTAGTGCACTACGATCCACCTGCAGAAAGCAACGAGTAGTGCACGACTGTCTACCTGTACAAAGCAGCGAACAACTCTATTCAGAAGATGCTACGCCACGCCACCGGATCCACAACTTTTATGCAAGCGGACAGAAGACGTCTACAAATATTTTAAAATACCCCTGCACGTGCACTGTAATTTGTATACACAGGTACACTAAAGGAGAAAATATAATCTTAACCCGCATGGGCCCCAGCGAGCGTGTTATTGGTACACACGTGATGTTTAGGGATGCTGCGCAGGTTATTAAAGTTGTACCCGATCCTCCTAAGCAGGTAGTTGGGAGCCGACAAGGTTCAACAAATAATTATAAAGTGCCCCCAAACACCCGCATGGGCCCTGACGAGCGTGTTATTGGTACACACGTTACGTCTAGGGATGCTGCGCGGGTCGATAAGTGAATTCAAGTTCGAACCCGATCCTCCTATACGTATCAATAGGAGTCGACAGTGTTCGAACCTTCAAACAAATACACGGTTGTGGTGACCGATTTATTTGTTTTAATGCATTCATATTAGGCCTTTAAAGCCTAAAATCAATAGAGTTCACTAATAAAGGCATAAAGTCTATGAAACCCGATCCTCTGTCGACAGTCAGATAGAGTCGACAAGGTTCAAGCTATAAATGAAAATACCCCCAAACACCTCGATGATGGCCGTGTTGAATGAAAATATCAACAGGAGGGGTTCACAAATAATTTCAAATGTTTTCCAAACTCAATTCCAAATACCCACAAAAATCCAGAAAATTCTCAAAAATCCAAAAAATATTTAAATTTAAAATTCAACCCATTCAACACTTAAAGCAAAATCCATCCACCCTCCGCAACAGTTTG
>NW_021378648.1:0-213 GCF_001605985.2 Dendrobium catenatum | reverse complement strand
ACAAATCAAATCTCTCTTTATTAGCCTTGGACCAGTTCATATAGGGCTTAACATCCCTAACGAACTTTCAATTCACTAATCTTCCCCATGATTCATGTTCAAGCACACTTAATCCAAATTTGAAATTCCAAAATATCACTCAATTGCTCTCAAATTTTAACATATATAGTTTTAAAATTAGTTTTAATATCTAGAAAATAGATTAGTTTTAGA
>NW_021378647.1:0-248 GCF_001605985.2 Dendrobium catenatum | reverse complement strand
TCTGTCAAGGGGAAGTTGTGCAATCTCTTGGAAAAAATCTATTTTCTAAGCCTAAATTTTTAAACTACTTCATTATCATTTTATGCATTCGATTTAATTAGCATGCATTACATTAGATACAAATTAAAAAGAGTCTAAAATATTAATTGCATTTCTAAACATTTATCACCCTACATAAGTTGAAGGGCCAATTAGGATATGTCTTAGAGGTCGGCCCTTAATTCCTTAAAACTTAAGCAACGTCCCTA
>NW_021378646.1:0-334 GCF_001605985.2 Dendrobium catenatum | reverse complement strand
ATTCAGTTTTCTTTTCCTTTATGTTTGAATTTTTTTTTCCCATAGGATTAGATCTATTAGTCGTGTACAATGCTTATCGTGGCACCATACTTGTTTAATCTAGTTTTCTTTTCATTTATGTTAGGATTCTTTCTTTCCTTAGGACTAGACGTTCTAGTGGTCGACAATGCTCTTCGTGGTACCATCCTAGTTTAATTCAATTTTATTTTCCCTTAGTTTTGAATTTTACTTTCCTTAGGATTAGACAAGCTAGGGGTGGATGACGTGCTTCGTAGCACTATCCTAATTTAATCTATTTTTTTTTACTTTAGGTTATGATTTTTCTTTTTCCTTA
>NW_021378645.1:0-212 GCF_001605985.2 Dendrobium catenatum | reverse complement strand
TATATAAAACAAAGCACAAAAAAGCATTAAACAATGTATTATCCGATCTATATGGCGTGGAGTGGATCACGTCTTTCTTCTTAGACTTTGTTTGGAATGATTTTTTTATTGCTTCTTGAAGCAGATTTCTAGCATAAAAATTAAATTTTAGAACTAAAAAGTTTCTTCAATAAGGAGTAAGAAAACCGTCCCAAACGAAGCTTTAGTGTTTA
>NW_021378644.1:0-304 GCF_001605985.2 Dendrobium catenatum | reverse complement strand
TTTTCGCCTGGATACGTGAGACTCATGAGGGTGTGAAAGTTTTTATACTCATAATTAAAAAATCTAAAATTTAGCAAGTTTAAATGACATAGAAAGATAACGAATCTAGGGAATTAGCCTGGGATCGACCCCGGGGTCGCATGCATATTTTTACACTCCTTTTCTCCTTACTTTAGACCCTTCTCCGCATGTGGGTAGAGTCCGGATAGTCTGACCTATGAGGATGAGGTGCCAAACTTGGGGAAGCCAAGTCTTCTAAAAAATTATTTTCTAAGCCTTTTTTTAACTTTCAAGCATACCTGAT
>NW_021378643.1:0-833 GCF_001605985.2 Dendrobium catenatum | reverse complement strand
CAAGATCCTCTCTCTCTCTCTCTCTCTCTCTCTTTCTATCCTCAAGGTCTTCTTAAGTCAAGGCAGCAGTAAAAGATGTTAAAAAATGTTGAACAAGTGCTCTTAAATAGAAGAGCTTCTAAGGAGTTCATTAATTGTAAGTTGGCGACTATATCGTCTAGGACGATATGGAATTGTCCGGGCCGATCAGTATAAATTCCATGAGATCGGTCAGAGCATCGCCCTGAATGCAAACTGGACGATCGAAAATTGGCTTGATCGTCCAGGATGATCTCACGATCATCCAGGCCGATCAAATCAAATCAGAGGAAAATAGACCAAAGCATCACCCTAAGTCCAGCATATCGCACTGAATTTGTGCTGGCCGATATTTATCATCAAGAAGTAACTAAGGTTTTTTGAATAGTTTGTCCTGGACGATCCTGCGATCGTCCAGGATGATATGATCGTATCAATCATCCTTAATTACTTCCTTGATTACTGGTTCAATTTAGGCATAATTGTGTATTATCGTCCAGGCCGATATAATATCGTCCTGACCGATTTTCAAAAATATAATATACCTAAAATTAATAAGGCTGATATTTCTTTATATTTTGAGCTTATCGTCCTGGCCGATACAAGTATCATTCAGGATGATCTGTTAATGACGACTGTCTTAATTAAGAATCCTGAATAGAATCTCTGTTTTAAACTCGATCGTCCAGGACAATGCAAATATCATTCTGGTTGATGTGAGTAAAAATAGAAATTCTAAGTTTCTCAAATGTGTGTGTGTAGGGTTACTTAGCATTATTCACACCAAAGATTACAATTGGCTCAAGAGGGAAAAA
>NW_021378642.1:0-292 GCF_001605985.2 Dendrobium catenatum | reverse complement strand
TCCCTCTCTCCCTATGCATGCCGCCGGCCCCCCTTGGCGGATTTCCTTTAATTACCACATTAAACCCCTTGATCCTAATTTGAAATTCAAATTAGGATCCATTAATTTTCCCTTCTCTTTCCATTAAAACTGAAATAATTTCTGTTTAATCCTTCCCCCTCCCTCCCTATTCTTCCACCGCCGGCCTCCTCTCTCTCTCCCCCATTAATTCTTCATTAAGGAATTAATTGCCCTTTCATTGGAATTCAAATTCCTCTCCAAAACTCCCCAAAACTGAAATTACTCTCAGTTT
>NW_021378641.1:0-405 GCF_001605985.2 Dendrobium catenatum | reverse complement strand
GCCAAGAGGGGCAAAAGGAGAGCTATTGCTTGTAGTGAAATACCCAGAGCGGAGGACTCTAAGGAGTGGACGTAGGTCATGGTTTGACCGAACAACTATAAAAATTTCGGTGTGCTTTTTCCTTATCATCTTTTTATTATTGCGTGCATTTTATTTCATAATATTTGCTTGGAAAAATTTGTGAAATAAAAGTTGTTTAAATTTTTTTTCCATGTTAAAATTTTAAAAGCATCAAAAAAATTAAAACTCCTGCTTAGGTTTTAATTATTGTCAAAAAGTTTTCACAATTAACCCCCCCCCCTCTTGTCCATCTAGTGATTTCAATTGGTATCAGAACCTATTTTCAAAAATAGTGTTTTAGAAAACCTTGAAAAGAACAATCATGTCGCATTTTGGTAATCGTAA
>NW_021378640.1:0-473 GCF_001605985.2 Dendrobium catenatum | reverse complement strand
CCGGACACAATGACATTGTCCGTTTGTCGATCGAACATTGTCCGAGCGTCTTCGAAGCCTCGTTTCCGTCATAACGCAGGCATTTACATCATATTTGCATCGTCTAAAAATTCACCACCATCTCAGATGATCCAAATTTATTAAATAAAATATATATCCTGAATGTCGACGACGTTCCGGACGCAATGGTATTGTCCGTTCGTCGATCGTACATCGTTTGGGTGGCGACGAAGCATCGTTTCCTTCATAGTGCATGCCTTTGCAACATATTTGAGTCGCCTTTGAAATTTGCGACCTTACCACAAACGATCCGATTTAATCAAGTAAAATGTAGATTCTTAATGCCAACGACGTTTCAGACGCAACGACGCCCTCCACTGTGCAATCGGACGTCATTTCGTCACTGACAAGGCTAATTTCCCTCGTAATGCGTTCATTTGCAACATATTTGAATCGTCTTTGAAATTTAAGAC
>NW_021378639.1:0-330 GCF_001605985.2 Dendrobium catenatum | reverse complement strand
AATCTTGATGCTTCTTTTCTTTTCTCTTACAAAGGAGGCGTTGGAGGTGTATGCCGTGATCACAAAGGCAGATTGTTGTTAGCCTTTGGAAAATCTTTTGTTCATTGGGACATAGGTCAATTGGAGTTATTAGCAATTAAAACAATCAATGAAGTGATCAAAGATTGGATGCTTGAGTATAAAGGTATTATCATCGAAGGTGACCATATCAACATCATTAATTTCATCCATAAGGAGATCAAAGCTGGACTGCAAGGTATGGAAGCTTTATCTTTTATTAAAAACTTCAACTATGTCATTTGTAATTGGATTAGTCGTGATAGTAATAAG
>NW_021378638.1:0-521 GCF_001605985.2 Dendrobium catenatum | reverse complement strand
AGTTTGAAGGATAATGTTATAAAAATTAATAGGATTAGAGATAGAATTATAGCTTTAATGATTGTTGTCGATGATAAGATTGTATTATAAGTGCTTATGCTCCTCAAGTAGATTTAGATATGAGTTCGAAATAAAATTTTTGGAATGACTTAGAAGAATTATTACAAAATTACCTCTAGAAGAAAGAGTTTTTATTAGATGATATTTAAATGAACATGTTGATAGAGAGTTAGATGATTTTAAAAACATTCATGGTGACTATGATTTTGGAACAACAAATGAAGATGGTAAGACCATTTTAGATTTTTGTTTAGCTTATGATTTTTCAATTGCTAATACCTTATTTAAGAAAAGGAATGAGCATCTCATCACTTATAAAAATGGATATATACAATCCAGATTGACAATTTTCTTATAAGAAAATTAGATCTATTAGATTGCAAAGATTGTAAAATTATTTTGAGTTAAAATTTATGTACCCAATATCGATTATTAATTTTGGACTTTAAGATAAAGGGGCA
>NW_021378637.1:0-316 GCF_001605985.2 Dendrobium catenatum | reverse complement strand
GGTTGGGAATTTGTTAAAGAATATTCATGTGCTTTTTCTCTTTCTCAAATAATAAGCATTCGTAAGGCTTTCATAGAATATTTTGGAGGGGTGTTGGATAATTTTCAGTTCTTTAAATGTGAGCTTTACATAGTCCCAAATGATGTTGTGTATGTTGTTGGATGCATGATTAATCACAAAAGATTTGACATATTTTGAGATACACTTATGCTTATTTTAAATCTAGATTTTTCTCTAACTGTATTAGCTTCATATGAAAGTTATGTTGGTAATTATGATTTAAAAAAATGTTTGTTTATCTTATGTGTTGGGGTCT
>NW_021378636.1:0-204 GCF_001605985.2 Dendrobium catenatum | reverse complement strand
TTCTCTTGACAACCTCTCGGACAATCATTAGAATTAGCCAATCTTCTGTACCTTAACCACTCCTTCGTTGGTAGAGCACCATTTAATTGATAGCTTTAGCACATAATGCTGATACAGTTTTACCTGTATTGGTATTAACAAGCTCCATTCTATCCTCTCTATTATTTGCCCCCTTCTCCATTTACTGTATAAGCTTTACCATAT
>NW_021378635.1:0-1081 GCF_001605985.2 Dendrobium catenatum | reverse complement strand
ACTTTCATACAATACAATCTCACTTTGATAACACAAGCAATCTAGATGATTTATGTAAAAAAATTAACCAATTGGAGAACACAAGGGGGATTATATAATACAAATCGGTTTGTGTAGTATGATTTAGATTGTATATGATTAAATCGTACTTCATTTACAATTTCAATATTTCATTTCTTCAAAAACCTATTACAGTTTGACCCAAAAAGCATTCCTCAACCATTGCAAACACTTAATAAAAAAAATACAAAAAAGACGTATAATAACCAATTAACAAAACCCAACAACCATAAAATGAAAAAAACTTAAATACAAATAATTTATAAGTAAAACAAGAAAATGATAAAATAATCACACAACACTTCAAATAAAATATACTCATAATGGTAAAAGTACATGTATCAATATCAGTGATCTCTAGATGCACCTTTAGGGTACTAAACATGTCATTACACAGTGGCATTCTAAGGATATTCTCCAAATGATTTTTTATCTATTAATTAAATGCATGTTCATGAATGAAGTGGTGGTGAGTATTTATTTATTTAGTTTTAGAGTGTTGATAGGAATTTTTATTATATAGATGGTACTAGTGTTATTACTAGAATTTCAAATGTTTTTTCCTAAAACTTAATCAACATAACTCCCATTCTAGTGTACTCATCTTCAACAATACATGAGGCAGCTGAGTTTTTTTTTTTTTTTTTTTTTTTTTAGCCTAGACCATTAAACTAGTGAATGCCTTATGGATTAGCAAGTTATTTATGTGCACTTCTTATCAACCTTAACATAGTAAAGTTTGAGGCAAGATATTTTATATGGTCAAATGATATGATACTTTGAGGATTCCAAATATCAAATATTTGTGTGCTTATCAAATATATCAGTATCCACATAATAGTTATAAAGTTTGAAACCTTATAAAATATATCAATCTCCACTAACAATTAGTAAAGGTGACACATTTGGATCAACTTGAAAACATGCACATAATTTGTTGCCAAAAATAATATTAGTTAACTTGTTATAAGATATAATAACTATCAAACTCTACCATGATAATGCTTAAAATATAAAGAGT
>NW_021378634.1:0-666 GCF_001605985.2 Dendrobium catenatum | reverse complement strand
AAATAAGAGAACTAAACACGAACCCTGACTCTTCCAAGGCTGGTGGGTGATGCGATTCCCTCTCCAAGAGTTTTCTCTCCCAAGCACTCTCAAGCTGTCACAAGGAACTCAAATACTGGAAAATTTTTATCATTCATTCATTAAATATGAAAAGAAAACATAAGGACTATATATAGCCTCATACAAAGGACTCAAAAATAAAAGAAGACAATGCCCTTTGGACATACACATGACCTCCCTTAAGTAAGGGCAAAAGTATAAAATAATAAAAGTAAATACAAACATAAAATAATAAAAGACAAATACATAATACGACTAAAAAATACATCGACTCAATTGTGACTGTAGATCAACAGCCACGTCTCTGATAAACTTGCCAAGCTCTGATGTCCCCATCAGAAGCTGTACATTGAGAGGCGGTTAGTGAACCCTTCATTTTTTACAACACTACTAACATTATTCTGAAATTTTGGATCTCACTAGTATACATAGCAACGTTTTAAAAGGCGAAATTGAGAATCGATGCGTTTTGGCTAAGCGAGGCGAGGTGTAAGCCTAAAAAATGATAAAAATAAAGAAACTTAAAATTATGAATAAAGACAAAAAATAATAAAATATTATGTCAATTATGAATTTGATGATTTGTTCTAAAATAATATTAGTATA
>NW_021378633.1:0-238 GCF_001605985.2 Dendrobium catenatum | reverse complement strand
CCGTGGTTTTCCCCCTTTTCAGGGGTTTTCCACGTAAAAACTTTGGTGTCTCTTATGAATGCTACACTCTCTCACTTATCTGCTTGTGTGTTGGATCTTCGTACAATGCTAAGACTTTAAACTAAATATTTCTTTACCGTCGCGAATACTCTAGGACGCAACAAATACCTTTCCCCACTTTGATTAAAATTCCAATTTCAAGCAACATTGCTAAGAGGATCAACAAGATCATCAAGAA
>NW_021378632.1:0-215 GCF_001605985.2 Dendrobium catenatum | reverse complement strand
GGTCAGACGCCATCCTAGCCAGATGTCTGTTAACTACCAAAGGAAGCTTCTGAATAGCCGCCGAATTCATTATACATCTGTCCAATCTCTCCCAAATCCGAGATGTACCCTCTTTGTTGTTGCACCAAGTAAATCTTGGCCCAACACTACCAATATCATGAAAATCCGAATTCATCATGAAGCCTTTCATTTCTTTAGGTCCTTTAGAAAACAAG
>NW_021378631.1:0-471 GCF_001605985.2 Dendrobium catenatum | reverse complement strand
AAACTTGAGGATTAAAAATGAATTAGATACACTTAAAAAAATTGGAAGACTCCCACTTTGAATCCAACGCCAAAACCTAGGAAGAGGCATTATAACTCAAATCATTTAAGAAATCCTTTTCCTGGAGTTAGATGTTTTTCTTGTGGCATGCTAGGACACATCTCAGACACTTGCACTATTCACCATAATACACATTGGGTGTGGAGACCTAAGGTGCATGATTCACAGCATACCATACCTGCATTGCATTCTACTTTTTCTAAGAAGGGACTCAAACTAGATTGGGTTCCTAAATCTAACTGTTTTTGAGTTTTGCAGGTGTGCTCTCACCAAAGACCTCGTGGGAGCATAGGATAATTGGACACATGGAGGCTCGCAGCTCAAAATTGCTTAAACTTGCTTCTTTATAAATTCTTGAAATGATTTTTTTATTAGTTTTGTGTTATTTTTGTTGTGTGCTTTCTTTGTATT
>NW_021378630.1:0-239 GCF_001605985.2 Dendrobium catenatum | reverse complement strand
AATGCTTCGGGTCTTTGATTTGGACTCATTTGGGCTCGGATTGAGTTGAATTTGGTGTCGCTGGGTTCGTATTTTCGAGACACTCAGTTTGACTATAAGTTTGCTGAAATCAGGGTTCAGGTGATCCCGAATTTAATTTTTGAAATTTTTAACTTGATTTTTGCCTTGAGATTTGTGCCCGATCAGGATAATTTTTTGATGACATATCAATTATATTATTATTTAGGCATTCTAAAAAT
>NW_021378629.1:0-302 GCF_001605985.2 Dendrobium catenatum | reverse complement strand
CAATTGGCGTGCAGCTATGTCTGTTGAATTCTACGCCATCCAAAATCAAGGCACTTGATCCCTCACAGCACCACCTCCTAATCAACCTATTATAGGCTGCAAATGGACCTATCGCCTCAAACTCAAATCTAACGGTACCATTGATTGGTACAAAGCTCGACTTGTAGCTCAAGACTACACTCAACAATTCGGCATACACTTCAACGAAACCTTTAGCCCAGTAGCCAAAATGCCCACCATTCGACTCCTCACCATTGCTCTCCATAATAATTGGCATATTCTTCAATGTGACGTCTCTAATG
>NW_021378628.1:0-300 GCF_001605985.2 Dendrobium catenatum | reverse complement strand
CACATGCGATAATCAAGTGACTGTAAGAAAGTAGACGTGCGTGTTTTCCAAAAATAAAAAGGAATATTGTCAAACAGTGGAAGTCTAGTGATTTAGTAACCCTCAGGAGTGTTTCGGTTTCCGAAAGTAGCCATCTACGTTAATCAAAAAGTAGTTCAAACTTATGATTTTGAAACGATGCTCTGATACCACTTATTGAGTCTAGTAATTAGGTTGTTAAGCCTAAGTGAATGTCTCAAGGCTACCAAGAGGGGGGTGAATTCGTAGTTTAAAAAATTTAAGTCCCCTTTAGAAAATTAT
>NW_021378627.1:0-244 GCF_001605985.2 Dendrobium catenatum | reverse complement strand
AACAAAAACCAAGTATTAAAGGATGAATTAACCAAATAGTTTTTTTTTTTTTAATATTTGAATTTTTAGAGATGAAATGCAATACCACGCAATCAAGAGGTTATTACAACATAAATCTATGGCATCTAATCAATATATGGCACGAAGAACATAGATTAGAGTAGAAGCGATTTGCAAAACCATTGAGATCAAAGATAAGAAGTGCTTACCTCCTTCCTTCGTTGATATGGATGCACAGATAAAT
>NW_021378626.1:0-436 GCF_001605985.2 Dendrobium catenatum | reverse complement strand
CCATCCCCTATACTGAAACGACATCTGTTCGTCTGGACGAACCAAAAATTCGTACAGACGAAATCCATTTTAAAAACTATCTTATCCACTCAACCGCTGCATTCAATCGTCTCGACGTTTGAGATAAGAAAAAAAAATTTTGTCCTGGACGATTGTAATATCGTACAGACGATCTAATTAAAAACTGCTCTCAAAACGGTTAAAATGCACGCAAACCAATTTATCTCACATCGTCCAGTACGAACCAAAAGTCATCCTGGACGATTTCCTCAAATTTTTGAATTTTTGAATTTTAATTTAAGAAAATCAAACCAAACTTTAAAAAAAACAGAAAACATACAATAAAAAAACTTACACTAAAAAAAAATTCATTCAAAACACACCAAAATTTACAAAATAAAAAACAAAACAAAAACATAAACATCAATGTTACAAA
>NW_021378625.1:0-207 GCF_001605985.2 Dendrobium catenatum | reverse complement strand
GAAATCTTTCTCAACAACAATTTTATAATCATCTTTACAAAAAACTATAGCCTTCTCAAACGGACCCTTCAAATTAAATAAAAACTTGTTTTGATCAAATTTTGATTAGGATATAGAAATAAATTTTTATTTCATATAATAGAAATTCATGATATTTTTATGTACAAAAAAGAATAATTATAATTAAAAAGATATATGATGATGAGT
>NW_021378624.1:0-268 GCF_001605985.2 Dendrobium catenatum | reverse complement strand
CAATTATCTTGATTGGGCATGAATCTCGAGGCAGAATCAAGTTGGAGGCTTTCAAAATTAAAATTTCCAATTGTAGTAAACTTATAGTAGAACTTAACGTTTCAAAAATATGAATCCAATGACACCAAATTTGACTAAATCCGAGCCCAAATGGGTCCAAGTCAAGGGCCCAAAGTGCTGTTGGAAGGTTCAAACCATAATTTGGTTTACCAAATAGTTTCTAAATGTGACATGCTTATAGTAGAATCGAGCGAATCAACGAGATGAA
>NW_021378623.1:0-321 GCF_001605985.2 Dendrobium catenatum | reverse complement strand
CGACCCAACCTGACAGAAGGATCCTTGTCGGCAGCCACAGGTTGCTTCGTCAAAGGGGACCTTGTAAACCGGGGGTGAATGTTTATCTAAGGGGACAAAATAGAATCCACCTTAGCTAACAAAGGGTTTTGTACCCTATCGATCATATCCTATTGATTCATATCTCAACGATTTAACGCCATTAAGGAGCATATTGGCTCTGGCCATAACCACTATCTGTGGTGCCATTTGGCGGCAAAACAACTCGGTTCTGAGGGCCCCGGGTCATAATCGTTTATCCTGCAGTGCCATTTGGCGGCGAACCGCCGGTCAGAGGACACG
>NW_021378622.1:0-235 GCF_001605985.2 Dendrobium catenatum | reverse complement strand
CCTTTTTATTCCAAAACCTCATATGCTACCTCATATGGGCTAACATATGTTGATCTCTTCTAAAATTTTTTTTCTTTTGGCATGTACTTAGTCTCTTTATCTCCCTAACATGTGTTGAAGGTTCCTACCATTCGATATGTGTTGGGAGGTTGGGATTATCCTACAAGCTTTAAGTGTTAAAATGATGAACACTTCTTTTTCAAGAAATCTAATGTCAAACAATTCTTTAATTTTC
>NW_021378621.1:0-267 GCF_001605985.2 Dendrobium catenatum | reverse complement strand
ACTAAATATCATCCACCAACACCAGATCTCCTCAGAATCACACATTCAACCGGATAAGCATATAATTCCATGTTTTACAATGAAATAAGCATAAATAAAATTATTTTAGAATTTTCCAAAATGCCTTAATGGGAGTAGCAAAAAATCCTACTAAGTACAAATTCATTATTTTAAAAATAAAAATATTACAAGAGATTGTCTAAAACACTAAATTAATGCTTTAATTATACTACATTAGTATTTTTTTTAATTTTGGATTATTTTTAA
>NW_021378620.1:0-217 GCF_001605985.2 Dendrobium catenatum | reverse complement strand
ATCTGGTCGAAAGAGCGTCGGTACAGGGTTTCATTCGCGTAGGAGAAGGACAAAGCTCTCTTTCTAATCTGAGCAGCAAGAGAGCGATCGTCCGGAAGTTTACCACGCTTCAAGTACTCAACAAAGGGGACTTTCCAATCTGACTCTTCCTCAACAGCATACACTGCGAGGGTTTGATCAGGAGAAGACAAGTCCGTGGGACACAAGGCTTGACGAT
>NW_021378619.1:0-2640 GCF_001605985.2 Dendrobium catenatum | reverse complement strand
TACTCTTGGCTTTATTACTCCATTTGAGAAAACTCATTAGCAATTCTTGTTAAGATTGATCATCTTAAATTCCCCTTTCAATCAAAGACTTGGGATAATTTAAGGTTCTTTATTAAGGCTAACCCATGATATGATAAACATTTCTTTATCATGTGGCTTTTTCTTAAAATGAATTGACACACCTTGAATTGATACCAAGTCAGATGATTTTATAACATCTTTAATAGTTTTCTTCATCAGTAATGATAAAAAAAAAATTATCATATTCGGGTTCACCCCTTATGATATCAATATGTATATTCTTTTGAATTAAGATTTATGTCAAATTAAAATTGGAAGAAAGAAAAGTTTTGTTCATCTTCTTATTATTATACATCTCATAGACATCTTACAAGTTGATGAACTTGTTTCATAATTATCTCATTCAAGTTATTTATTCATACTATAGGATTGGGTCCGATTTGTAGATCCATCTTCCTTTTATAAGAGGGTTAATTTTCCACTCTTATACTTGGAAGATGATTTTACAACTGAAATAATCATTTTAAGATTTAAGTAAAAGAAGCCTCCTAGAAAAAAGGTGAAGAAGGAAAAGAAAAGAAAAGAAAAAAGAAACACATTCTTTAAATATGTAGCAAAAAAAAAAGTGGCTTCCCTTTCTAAATCTTGAATATCACAGGACCTATTCATCCTTTAGTATTTTTAATATTTGACTTTGAGAATTCAAAATTTTGGTTCATAATCAAGTATTGATGTTCTATTAGATGTAAAATACATATACCATCTGAAAGATTTAAAAAAAAAATTAAACTTCTACCTCCAATTTAATTTCTTTGGATCTTAGTTTAAAAAGAAGAAAAAGATGAAGAAGGAAACCTCAGTTTTGCTTATATGTAGCTTTGATCTGGGTTAACAAAATCTAAATCTTGAGACCTCTCTAGTTAGCAACTTGAGTAGGTCAGTTCAGATTTTCAAATCATCATCAAGAAAAATTATAAAGATGATCAATCTAACTAGAATTATAATGGTGCTGGTTGTGCATTATTGGGTTTCATATATCTAACCTAATTGAAATGCATAAACGAACCATTATCCAAATATCTTCAAATCTCTTTTGGACATATTCCAATTTGAATGAGATTCTAGACTGGGTCCTGATATTGGATGATCTATAGTGATATTTATGGATATAAAAATCACTTTCTTTATATTCAAAATTTTGAAACTAAACTAAGGGACATTCCTTAGTTAGTTTTGAGATGATTGTCTAATGTTCTCATTCACTATTGAGAAGATGTCACGTCCAATTTAAATATATCACTAACTGAACTAGGATGTTAGAACATGAGGGGGCCTTAGTGATGTCAACGGTATCTTTGTTTGAATCTTTGTTAAACGTAAAATCAAAATCAAACTACAATTTGACATAGTCCATTATTGACTAGTCTTGGATGTTAGAATTGGAAGGATTCTATTCACGATAAAGTCTATGATGGCTTCGTCAAAAAGATATAAAATTTAATTCAAGGTATATCTTCAGCTTATTATAAACTAGAATCGGATGTTAGAGCCTAAACAACTCTATTCCCGTTAGTATTGAAATTCAAAATATTTGAAACTACAATTTTCTTTAAAGAAAGTTGTTAAGTTTTGATTATTTGATTAAAATTCATTTTGGTTATATTAAAATTATATAATTTAGGAGGAGTCAACCCATCCTTCATTGAGTTTTTGAATCTTTTCCAATGTCAATTTGATTGGGTGAAGATGATTAAAACTTAAGCGATCACAGTCAAATATTATAAAAAATTATCAAATAAAAAATAAATCTTTCACTTTTTGATAAAAATCAAACTTTTCTCAATCATTATGAGAATTTGATATTCCTTACTGCTTTCACTATAAAGGATGCTCAAATATTCTCCTTGTTCTATAACAACTCATGCAAAATTATCATGTTGCATTTAGTTCTCTTAGAACATATAAGCGAATGAGAACTCTAGAAAATTCATATGATTTTATTTGAGTTAATCGAAACAAATTCAATCATAGAATCAATCTTTAAATAAAATCTTGCATTTCTCCTTTGGTGGTCGAGATGCTTTGTTAAATCTTTACTTATCAAAGATGATCAAACTACTCTCTTTTTGTTTTCCTCACATATGATGATTTGATATAAAAACATATTCCCTATTGGATTATTTGTAAGTTATAAAGATCATTTATAGTGGATGAGAAAATAAATTTTCAATTCAAAGATTTTCAAGTTTTTCAATCTTCAAATTATTTTTTATTTCCCTTCTAGCAAATGACATGTATAAAAGCTTATGATCTCTAGTAGAATATTTGCAAGTTGTCAATGTCATTTGTGGCTTAGGGAAAAGTTTGAAAGCTTTAAAGGAATCAACTTTACTTTAAAAATTCACCACCCTAAAATCCGTCTTTAGGTCTAAGTCCGCTTTTATGGCATCCTATTGACTTTCTGGCTGAAGTCCGCTTTTACGGCAGCCATTCAATTAAATCTGTCTTTAGGTCTAAGTCCGCTTTTACGGCCTCCTACTAACTTTCTGGCTTAAGTCTGCTCTTATGGCAGCCAATCCAGATTAAATCCATCTTTAGGTCTAAGTCCGCTTTTACGGC
>NW_021378618.1:0-250 GCF_001605985.2 Dendrobium catenatum | reverse complement strand
CTATAATTCAGAACTAGCTATGCAATAAAAATGGAATATTGTCCATAGATTGCAGTTAATGGAAAGGTGTTGTTCACAAATTATTGGATTGCTATAGATCTAAAGCTATTGTTCACGAATTGTTGGATTCCTATATATTATAAATTATTGTCCACAAATTATTGGATTATTTAACAAAATTTTAATTTATCTATTTTTAATAATTCATAATTGTTTTTTTATTTATGTAGTAATTAGAATTCTTTGACAG
>NW_021378617.1:0-225 GCF_001605985.2 Dendrobium catenatum | reverse complement strand
GATATAACCACAACAAAGAACCTTTTTAAGGGTTTGTTAAAGAGTTTTTAGCTTACAAAAATTAAAAAAAATGGCTAATGACGCCAAATTGAAAAGAAAAGTATATACAAGAAAGTGTATCAAAAATCAAAAGATGCTCAAATAGCCCATCAAAGTGACAAGAGGCATAAAATGAGCCAACTAAATGTAAGCTATCCTCTCTTTTCAAAACTTTTTAAACTTAGA
>NW_021378616.1:0-202 GCF_001605985.2 Dendrobium catenatum | reverse complement strand
ATCTTTTGATATACATTGATGACATACTCCTTACAGGAAACCACACGGACACCATTTAGCCACTATTGTCACAACTGCATGCTACTTTTTCTCTTAAACAACTTGGATCAATTTTCTTATTTCTTGGTATATATATTCAACCAATAGCTTTCTCCATGTTTTTGCACCAATATCACTATGCCCCCGCCATATTAGACTTTGT
>NW_021378615.1:0-275 GCF_001605985.2 Dendrobium catenatum | reverse complement strand
TTGTTAACTACACAAATGGCATATGCCATAATAATAGGGCCGATGGTGTGGCAAATTAAGGAGTGGTTGTAAGAGTTGTTTGTTGAGATACAAGCAACTTGACAAACAAAGTTGCAAAAGAGGTACGAGTAATGAAACCAATTTATACAACAAAGCTATATAAGAAGGCATAAAAATCTCTACTTATTGAGAAGTGCCATTGTAGCCATTAGGGCTGCAAGTGAACCAAACATTCGATGAGCTACTCGCTGTTCGGTTCGATTAAAGCTCGTTTG
>NW_021378614.1:0-512 GCF_001605985.2 Dendrobium catenatum | reverse complement strand
GGGACGATTTGGTACGATCAAAAGAAAATTGGTTATATCATCCTGGACGATCGCACGATCATCCCAGAAGATTAGTTTAAAACCGATTTTAACCGTCCTGATCATCGCCCTTATTTGGTGCTGGCCGAAGTCAATCGTCCAGGCCATCGTCCTGGCCGATCATAAGATCGTCCTGGACGATGTGATCGTATCAATCAGCCATTAATGATTCCCAAATAATACCATATCAATTTAGGTATGATTGAGTTAGATTGTCCTAGACGATATAAATATCATCCTGGTCAATTTTCTAAAGTAACGAAAACCTAAACTGATTATGGCGGCTAATTCTTTCTGAATTGAGAATATTATCTAGGCTGATATGTTTATGACGGTTGCCTTAATGAGATGCCCTAATTAAGGTTTCTAATTTTGGACATATCGTCCAGGACAATATAAATATCGTCCCGGCCTATATTACCAAAAATGAAAATCTTTTAGGGAATAGCAAGAAATCCTCTAAGTTACCAATC
>NW_021378613.1:0-791 GCF_001605985.2 Dendrobium catenatum | reverse complement strand
TCCTTTTTTTTTAACTATTTAATTTTTTCTTAATTATATTTTTTTGCCTAACTTATGTTGTATGATATTTTTTGTTAAAATTTGGCATTTTATAAATATATAATCTTAAAGAGAATCTTAAGTCCCCACTTTTCCTCCTTTCTTAACAATGTCTTTACTTAAGTTTTATTTGGGACGATTTTTTTACTGCTTCTTAAAGCAGCTTTTTAGTACAACAAATATAAATTTTATAAGCTTACGAAGATTAAAATTTAGAAGCAAATGAAATAACTAGTCAATATAATTAAACTATTGAGTGTTAAATTGACTAACAATATTCACAATTAGAAAATTCCTATAAATCTTTCAGCTTCTATGAATACTTCTTCGAGAAAAGGATTTTTTTTTTAATGGTACTCTAAATCCCTACCATAAATTTTTTTCTAAATAAAATTAAATTAAGTATTGCAGAGATTAGAATGCTTAGATGGATGAGTGACTTTACATTTAGAGCCAGAATGCAAAACGAATATAAATGTGAAAAGATTTCAATAGCTCTAATGGCAGATAAGATTAGAGGCAGTCGCCTTAGATAGTCTAATCATAAAAAATTTCAACCATCCAATGAACCGATTAAGAGAATAGATGTATTACATTCGATCTATGTTAAGTTAAGTTGATCAGAAAGTACAAGTGAATGATTTTTTTTTATTGGATTTGAATGATATTTTTATTCATAATATGATAGAATAAAAAAAAATGATTCATATAGTTGATTGTTGCGTCCTGGAATATTCGCGGCGGTAGAGAAA
>NW_021378612.1:0-442 GCF_001605985.2 Dendrobium catenatum | reverse complement strand
GCCTCCAACTAAAGAACTTAAATCTTGTTCCGAATCTCTCTTTCAATCTCTTATCGGTACACAAACTAACTCACGACAACGACTGCCTTATCACCTTCTCTTCTAACGGTTATACAATACAGGACCGGAAGACCCGCCGCCGTCTTCTCACGGGTCCGTCTATTAACGGACTATACCCACTTCTTGGCCCCAACCGACCAGCCAACTACATTCAGAAACTTGCTCTCATCTCAGTCCAGCACGTCCCGGATCTCTGGCACCGAAGGCTTGGTCACCCAGCTGCGTCTACACTAGCAGTAATTGCCAAACAACATCAACACATTCATGTCGCCCGCCTTGACTGCGACTCCTGCAGACGATCCAAAAGCCATAGACTTCCTACCCCAAGATCCGAATCGGTCACCACATCCCCGTTTCTACTTGTTCACTCGGACGTTTGGGG
>NW_021378611.1:0-354 GCF_001605985.2 Dendrobium catenatum | reverse complement strand
TAATAAAAATTAATTATTTTAATTTTAACTAATTATTGTTGATTATAATTGATTATGATTAATCATTGTGATTATAATTAATTATTTTTAAATTATAAATAATTATTATATAATGTAATCAATTGTAGTTAATTAAAATAATAAAAAAGGACAAAAGATCATCTCTTACCTCGATTCATGTGCCAATTCCATGGTCGGCCCTCTTGCGAAGGTATAACTTCTAACTTAAAAAATTTTGATCTCGACGCTAGCAATGAGCCGGCAAACCTCCCTACGCGCTCACATAGTACAGCAGGAGGAAAACCAGTGCGACGCTTGTGACAAGGCAGGTAATCTCTGGAGCGCTCATGTAGT
>NW_021378610.1:0-310 GCF_001605985.2 Dendrobium catenatum | reverse complement strand
AATTAAAATTAATTTAATTAAAAAAATATATATAATTCCCCCCCACTCTCTTTCCTCGATGTCCGTGTCGGACCGGCAAACCACCTAAGCACGCCTTTATTGGCCGTGGCAGGAGGGAACCCGGTGCGACACCTACGACAAGGTAGGCGAGTGACCCCTCGATCCACGTGTCAACCCCGACAACCCCGCGGAGGTATGAATCATTCTAAATTCAAAACTTTGCTTCAATGTCCGTGGCAAACCGGAGAACAGCCCCATGCACGCCTTTATTGTGCGTGGTGGGATGGGACCCCGGTGCGGCACGTACGGC
>NW_021378609.1:0-387 GCF_001605985.2 Dendrobium catenatum | reverse complement strand
CCCCATAATAGAAATATTAACATTGAAATAATTAACTTTAAAGATATCCTCAAAATAGAACCAAAATTTAGCTGCAATTGGATCCGAAAGAAAAACATGATGTTAGTTTTCCTCATGGTAGCAACATTGACACTTAGAAGCCATAGTAAAACCTCTTATAGTTAAATTATCATCCGTGGGCACATAGTTATTCATAAGATGCCAAATACAAATAGCAATAGAAGGGGGAATACTTTTATTCCGCATCTTAGAAAAAATATTATTGGAAATTTGCTTAATTCTAAAAGCATGCCAAGCATCCATGAGGCAAAATTCACCATTATTCATCATATTACAAAATAAAATATCCTCATCCACTAAGTTAAGAGGAATTTGTAATACCTTATG
>NW_021378608.1:0-313 GCF_001605985.2 Dendrobium catenatum | reverse complement strand
GTAATGAAAGTAAAAAAAAAAAAAAGGTAAACAAAGATCATATGCAACCTATTCATAAAAAGAATGAGATTATGATCATACATGATTTTTAGGAAAAATTACACAAATATACATTTTGAATTTCATCAAAAGTGGAAGCATCAAGCTAGGGTTAGAAGATCCAAGACGAATAAGTTGGTTGGCCAGCCAATCTACATATAAGCTATCATCCATGTATGGTGACTAGATAATAAAGGAAGATAAAGAGGATCACTTACATTCAACAAAACAACGTCAAGTCGATGAAAATGAGGAGACGAAGTTGGCGTTTCTG
>NW_021378607.1:0-266 GCF_001605985.2 Dendrobium catenatum | reverse complement strand
AACTTAAACGATCACTTTCCAATATTATAAAAAAAATAATTATCAAATAAAAAAAATAAAGCTTTCACTTTTTCATGAAAATCAAACTTTTCTCAATCATTGTGACTATTTGATATTCCTTAGTGTTTTCACTATAAAGGATGCTCAAATATTCTCCTTGTTCCTCAACAACTCATGCAAAAGTTAATTTTCTAAGAAAAATTTTATCATGTTGCATTTAGTTCTCCTGGAACATGCAAATGAGAACTCTAGAAAATTCATACGAT
>NW_021378606.1:0-287 GCF_001605985.2 Dendrobium catenatum | reverse complement strand
TTGGGTATCGGTCTTAATTAGACCCAATTGTCAACTAATTCGTATCGGTCTTCATCTTCCATGTTAACAAACATCCTTTCATCTAGCCTCCCTTATATGTAAATGCTATATTTTGTCAATTTCATGTATGAAATACAGTAATTCATAAAATATAAAAAAAACTATCAATTTTATCTATTATATAATTACTTTAAAAAATCATAACTTTCAATTTAAATAGTGAAAATATAATATATTATTATCAAAATGCTCATATTGATGAGATCTATCACATACTAAAAGTTACG
>NW_021378605.1:0-1321 GCF_001605985.2 Dendrobium catenatum | reverse complement strand
GCTTGGCATGATTATCTTAATCATATTTTAATTGAAATGTCTCAAGTCGACAGAAATAGAATGAGACAGAAACTATATAAGGTCAAAATCTTTAAAAAAAATTAATGAAGTAATAGCAGGCAGAACACTTAGAAAATATCGAGGTTTCATGGTAGTATAAATACATGTCGTGCAACATATAATTTAGCAGCTTATAGGAGCGGATGTTTCAAAATATTCAATTAATCTTCAGAACTAAACACTCAATGGGAATACCTCTCAAAATGAGACTCATGGCAATGTGGGTCAAGCCATTCACGTGGAGAGTTCTCTGCCATGGCTTTGCTCCTTACCTTCCCACCCACAAGCTCCTGGATAATTTCCACTTTATTCTCTCGGTCTGTCCCAGAATATTTATGACCAGCTTCCTTCAGTTTTTTTTTAATCTCCTTGCTCGGACAAAGATCTTGGACAGACGGAGAAGATGAGAGAGCCGGAGATGGGTCGCACGAGAGTTCAAGGAGGCGTATGAGCTTGTTTAATGGCTGAAATTTTTAGCCGATTTTCTCTGTATGGTGCTGAAAAGCTTGACCAAAATCTTTCCTAATTATCTTTGCCGAATGGGGGAAAGAAAAATAACAGCAGCAGCCTTCTCATGAGATTCAACAGCAAATCGATCCTCCTTCTTTTTCCTTTGCTTGGTTCAGCCTTAGCAAGAGCAAAGGGAAATTGAACTTGGCAAGTAAGAGTGGTCGTGAGAGGGAGCTTGGAGGCGTGTGAGCCAAGGGTTGGAGTCGTGGAATGAGAGCAACTTTTTTTTTTTACTTCTTCTCTACCTTAGCCGAATGGAGCAGGTTCCTCTTCCTCTTTCCTTTGCTTGAGCGGATGGGGAGAATGAAGGTACGGCTGGAGTGTGGGAGGGATCGTATCTCTCTTCAGCCGGCCCTAGCAACAGATATCAACAGGGTGGCTGCTTGGAGGCGTGGAATCGTCTCTTGCTAGGGCTTGCCGTCTTGAAGGAGCGACTGCCTAGAGGCATCAAAATTAGAGCTCATGTCCGCTTGCCCTAGCTACTCATCTCTTTTCCAAACAATCCTACCTTTAACACTTAATCAAATGGTTGATGTCAAATCTTGAAATTAATGAAATTTAAAGAGCTAAATGTGAGAAAGGTAGAGAGCTACACAACACCAAATTAATTATATATCATTCCAATTTAAAGCAAATCTATCTTGTATTTATAATGTTTAAAGTTTTTTTGTCACATCAAGACCCCTCATTACTCTTGTCTTTAATTATTGATTCTGCTTGTGGTAATTCTTCCTTATGTTAGAGAGAGAGC
>NW_021378604.1:0-348 GCF_001605985.2 Dendrobium catenatum | reverse complement strand
AAGGAGTTCCATTTGTGAAGTGGAAATCTCCTACCCATCCGGTGTTGAATTTAAAAGGGATGCCTGTGGCACGAGCATCCACTTCTAAACAACATCCCAATCAAGTCAATCATTTAAAATCCGAAAAAGTACAGTCTTCCAAAAGAAGGACCAAACTAAAAAAGCTTAAAGAGAAGAAAAGAACAACTCAAAGGGTCATCGACAGTTTGGATGAATATTACCAAACTGTTAGACGTCCCATTAAGCTCGCTGACTTTACGTCAAAGCTTAAAGTGGCTGAAGCAGAAGAAGCGGGTGAGGACTCTCTTCCAGTGGAAATTTGTCGGGTTATTTCAGTAACACCAGTGA
>NW_021378603.1:0-278 GCF_001605985.2 Dendrobium catenatum | reverse complement strand
AATTACAACTAAAATATAAGATAACGTGGGACGATGATAGCCGTTGATCTTCAGCTCCTCGGATAGCCAAATTTATTTCGATTCTCTCTCCCCAAATTTATTTGGGCTTTAATTAATCTTGCCACCTAGGCAAGTATATGGCATTTACGTTTCACATCAGTTTGGTATCAGAGCATGGTTACCTGGGTGCAGACTCGACGGAGTCGAGCTCTTTTTCACCCTGGGAGAATGATGCGGACATTCTACCGTCCATGGCTATCCGAGGAGCTGAAGATCAA
>NW_021378602.1:0-398 GCF_001605985.2 Dendrobium catenatum | reverse complement strand
AAGAATATCTCCCTTATCATTTACTGTAATTACATTTTTTTTTTTTGGTTCTAATGGCTTATTCCATTCTATCATCATTTAAGTTGTTCTAACTCAATGAATTTTTCAAATCAAGAAGCCCAAATATCTTTAATCTTTGTCAATAATTTGCGCTTATTTGCTTCATTTTTTTATCATAATCACATTATATTTTATTTTGCAGATTCATACCTTGATTATGTATAAGTTTTGTGCTCACCATTTTGATTGATTTTAATTTGATGAGAGGGTGATTACTTGAAATACTTATTCTAGATCCTCCAAATTAAATACTATATTTTCACTGATCACTTATCAAGATTGCACGCTTTAAATTTTTGGATTTGTTATTGGATTTATTATTATATTCATGTTCAAGG
>NW_021378601.1:0-207 GCF_001605985.2 Dendrobium catenatum | reverse complement strand
AAAGCTGCTTTAAGAAGCAATAAGAAAGCATACCCAAACGAAGCCTAAATTTTATACTAAAAAGCTGCTTTAAGAAGCACTGAGAAAGCCGTCCGAAAGAAAGCCTAAATGAATTTCTGGATCATACGGCTGGGTGTGGCTGGAATAATTAGTGAAGTTAGGAGTAGATTATAATATTAATTAGTGGAATTGCATCCATTAACTAAG
>NW_021378600.1:0-454 GCF_001605985.2 Dendrobium catenatum | reverse complement strand
GTCATGTAATCCCGCGGTCTCAAACGGATGGCCCAGAAGTAGTCGGGCAATGAATCGAGAAAGAAACCAAATACACGGTCTGATTTTGCCGCGGAATGGCTTAATCCAGACCGTTGATCGAGAGATCAACGGTCCAGAAATTCGCACGCCTGAACCAGACGATGAATACGCCTTAGAAGCATTTTTTGGCTCGTTTTCTCGATTCGTTTAACCAAACTGTTTGAAATTTTAAATCTAGATATCCTAAGTGAACAGAAATTATGGGGAAGTAATTTGAAGATTTAATATGTGCTATAGAAAATGTTATTTAATCTAGTGTTCCTAGATCTAGGGTTTAAGTTTTTCACCTTGATTTTGGACGGATTGAACCGCTTATAGGATTGTTGCACTTGTAGACTGTCCACGCTCCTGTTTGTTGAAGACTCCTTGGTCTGAAAGCTCCTGGATTGAGTGC
>NW_021378599.1:0-416 GCF_001605985.2 Dendrobium catenatum | reverse complement strand
GTCTACCAGCAACCAACCCCACTGGTGCATGACCCACAATTATTTTCTCTCCACTTAAGGAGTTGTGCAGAACCCACGTATGAGAGGGGATTCGAACTTGGGATGGGGGGTTCCCAACCAAGCACGCCCACCAACCCACCTAAGCCCAGTGGGGTTCACACTCTATTAGTGAAGATGAAGTTCATTAGGGCAACAAATCAATCATGATTGAGATCACTGGACAAGGTAGTGATGTCACTAATGTGGAGAAGAAAATCATGACGAACCTAATCAGGGCATGACATCTACTGTCTGATACGGAAAGTCTAAGTAGGAAAAAGCTATTAGTGTTGAAGAAGATTGTAATTTTGATAAATAATGACATTTAGATGTTAAATAAGAATAATAAAAAAATATTTTTAAGTATTATGTGCTAT
>NW_021378598.1:0-200 GCF_001605985.2 Dendrobium catenatum | reverse complement strand
AGACTTTTGTAACTACAGACTTCAACAAATTGAGCCAGAAAAGCTTGAAGTTTTTCGATAGCCTGAAGCTTAAGGTTCGAATGGGTGTAAATTGTTAGATCCAACATGCCCAAGTATGGCAGGATCGCTGGCAGCTCCGTCTACTTAACAAGCCATAAGAAAGGCCGTAGTAGCGGAACCCCAACTTCGTCAACCCGTCA
>NW_021378597.1:0-375 GCF_001605985.2 Dendrobium catenatum | reverse complement strand
TCACATGCCCCAAAAATTTAACACTCTTCAACCAAAATTCGCATTTGGAGAACTTAGCATACAAGTCATTATCTTTTAAGGTAGACAATACTGACCTTAAATGATTTGCATGCATCTTTTCATCTGGGGAGTACACAAGTATGTCATCTATGAATACAATCATGAATAGATCTAAAGAAGGCTGAAAGATTCTATTCATGAGATCCATAAATACTGCAGGGGCATTTGTCAAACCAAAGGGCATCACTGTAAACTCATAATGCCCATATCTTGTACTGAAAGCAGTCTTTGCAATGTCCTCTTCTCTAATCCTGAGCTGATGATACCCTGACCTCAAATCAATCTTAGAAAACACTGAAGCACCCTCCAACTGAT
>NW_021378596.1:0-210 GCF_001605985.2 Dendrobium catenatum | reverse complement strand
AAGCATGGGAGATAGAGAGGGAAATATCATGTCCACACGAATGGAATTGAAACAAGATCCTAAAGCATCCCAAAGGAAAATCAACTATCATCTAGAGCGTACATCTAAGATGACGAGAAAAGAAGGGATTACAACAATTACTTGAAAATCGTGTCAAATAATAAAGTGATAACCAAAAGGAAACAATAAGGATAAAGAATCAACGATATA
>NW_021378595.1:0-614 GCF_001605985.2 Dendrobium catenatum | reverse complement strand
TTTAATGGCCAACATTTTGCATCATAAAGCATTGCAGGTCTCGTCTTCATCTTATAGAATTTTTCCTTAAATTTGAGGTGGACTTTTTAATCACACAACAAGACCAATACATTCATCCACTTCAACCATCCAACTTGAATTCTGCTAATAATATCCTCATATATTTCACCATCACTCTGAACAATAGATCCAAGATATCTAAACCATTTACTCTTATTAATGACTTGATCGTCCAAAGTCACAATCTCCTCACTAGGTCTATTATTACTAAAATTACACTCCATGTATTCAATTTTAGATCTACTCAAACGAAAACTTTTAGACTCTACGGTTGACCCCCAAGTTTATCTTCAACTTCATCTCTAGTCTTATCAACAAGAAGAATATCATCAACAAAAGTATAAAGCCATAAACCAAGGTACATCCTCTTGCAAATGTCTAGATAAGATCAAATTCCATGCTTATTAAAATTATATTGTTGTAGATACTACAATTAGCCATTAAATTCATGTGTTTATTACTAACTTTGAATTGGTTAAGTTAGGTTTTTTGTCTAAAAAAGGGGGTGATGATGACTTGCCACCACCTCTAATATTGTGACTGATTTGAAAATG
>NW_021378594.1:0-328 GCF_001605985.2 Dendrobium catenatum | reverse complement strand
ACGTGAAGGACTTTACGAATGGAATGTGATGCCATTCAGCCTTTGCAATGCTCCCGCAACGTTCATGAGGCTCATGAATGAAGTCTTAAAACCTTTCCTCAATAAGTGTTGTGTGGCCTATTTTGATGACGTGCTAGTCTTCAGTTGCAGCTTGGAAGATCATTTACAGCATTTGAAGGCCATCTTTAAAGTCTTAAGGAAGAACAAATTGTATTTAAACATCTCCAAGTGTGAGTTTTCAACAACCACAGTGCTGTTTTTGGGATTCAGGATCTCCGCTGATGGAGTATTCGCTGATCCAAGGAAAGTGGCGGCAATAGTTGATTGG
>NW_021378593.1:0-201 GCF_001605985.2 Dendrobium catenatum | reverse complement strand
AGGTTAAGGAGTGGAAGGCTTCATTTGTCTTTGTTTTAACAACGACAACAGGTAAGATCGAGGCGAGCAAGAGATCGTCTGAAGCGGTAGTTCGACGCCGAATAGCAGGGGATGGGCGATTGTAGAAAACAACGAATTTGGAAGGATTTTGACAGGCAATATATGTATATTTTTTTATTTGTGTAAAGGTCAACAGCAAAA
>NW_021378592.1:0-233 GCF_001605985.2 Dendrobium catenatum | reverse complement strand
GTGTTTAACAAGAGAACTCTAATGGTGGAAGAGACAAACCATGTAGTTTTTGATGAGTGTGAGCCTAAGAAACATGGAGTAGAAGATGATGATATTGGAGAGATTACTATATTGGAGAGATTACTAGTGGAGTAGAGAATTTGGGGAAGGGGTGTGAGCACCCAAGTAATGAAGGAGTAGATGGTGTCACCCAAGAAGTAGAGAGCTTTGTTGAAAGGGGGGAAACTTCACAC
>NW_021378591.1:0-336 GCF_001605985.2 Dendrobium catenatum | reverse complement strand
GACGATATTTATATCGGCTGGGGCGATATTTATATCGTCCTGGACGATATGTCCAAAATCAGAAACCCTAATTAGGGCATCCTCATTAAGACAGCCATCAACAGATCGGCCTGAACGATACTTGTATCGGCCAGGACGATAATCTCAATTCATAAAGAATCAACCGCCATAATCAGTTTAGGAATTCTTTGTTTTAGGAACTCGACCAGGACGATATTATTGTCGTCCAGGACGATCTAACTCAATCATTCCTAAATTGATCTGATATCTTTGGAAAGCATTAATGGGTGATTGATACAATCACATCGTCCGGGACGATCGCATGATCGGCCAGGA
>NW_021378590.1:0-241 GCF_001605985.2 Dendrobium catenatum | reverse complement strand
TATTCTCATTTCTCTATTAATTTTATGGCGATATAATCTTCTAAGTTTAGGTGAATAAAACAACATTTAATACGGTTCTTCTTCTAAAGAAAGTAAATGATAAAGGATTTTTTATTATGCTAAGCTTCCACATTTGCCTGTGTATTAATCCCACATCGTTAAATTACTCTGGAATATTATTTAATATAGACTTCTGATTTGCGATGAAAAGTCACCGAGCTCGGTAACGTGAGCTTGTAAC
>NW_021378589.1:0-238 GCF_001605985.2 Dendrobium catenatum | reverse complement strand
GATTGAATAGAGGGCTGAGATCGTTTGAGGGAGCTCCCAGATGAGTGACATCTGTCCCAGGAGTGGTTGGGAGCAGAGGTATCAAAGGACAAAGGACATCTTAGGTGGAAAGGTCTCCTTGTCCTCATATAAGCAAATGGGGATGCTATGAGCCATTAGATCTACATCTAAGGGCTGGAAATGCCTCTAGGAAGGTTCTCGAATTTTTATTAACTGCTGAGATTGAATGGGGTTTAGG
>NW_021378588.1:0-279 GCF_001605985.2 Dendrobium catenatum | reverse complement strand
CACGAGAACCACCAAAGAACTGACTCCTTCAAGGTAGTGAAAAATGATATTTCAGTGCATCGTTGTCATTAATCAACAAGGTGGATGAATCCAAGTAGGTGACATGGTTGGCATGATAGAAATTTTCTTTTTATGACTCTAGGTTGGGTACTTTGAATTTTATTATTGGTATGACTTGTGATCTCTCTAGATAATGTATTAGTTAGTTTTAATTATCTAGTTTCCATTTTGTCAGTGTGGGAAATTGGATTCTTCTTTACTATTATAGTAGTAGGTTTC
>NW_021378587.1:0-207 GCF_001605985.2 Dendrobium catenatum | reverse complement strand
TCAAGTCATGATTGCTTGAGTTCAAGTTCCCTTGAATATTCAAATTGCAGTCTCTTGAGTTCAATCATGTTCTAGTTCATTTTAATTTAGAATTGAATTCATTTTGGTTCAAGTTCAATTAAGTAGATTGAATCAAGTCCACAAGTTCCATTATGCTCCAAGTCCTTGTTTGTATTTCAGACAAAATTTCGGCAGCCTCCCGGCGTC
>NW_021378586.1:0-218 GCF_001605985.2 Dendrobium catenatum | reverse complement strand
AAAGGGCATTTTAGACTTTATGCTTTTATTTTTCAGTTAGCCTATATATAAGGCTTGTATCATTGTATTTGGATTGATGGATGAAATGAAATTGCTCTTTTTGTTCTCTTTGTGAGTGCATGACAAGATCTCTTAGTTAGTTCTTCTTTGGGATCTCTTGGTGAGTTCTCCATCTTATTTGTGTTTATTCGCTCACAATTTTCCCCTCATTAGAAAAC
>NW_021378585.1:0-323 GCF_001605985.2 Dendrobium catenatum | reverse complement strand
TCTAGGAAACACTCTAGTGAGAGAAAGGAGCGGAAAGAAATGAAGAACCTCCCAAAGTTTTTGGGTTCCTTGAAATATGGATTGCTTAATGCAAAGTAAAAGATACAGCCCAAAAGAGGGTCAAAAAGCCGACGATCAGCCAACACGGTGATCGGGCAAACCAGCGCACACAAAAGAAACGAGTACAAACAGAAAGAAAAAACCACACACCGAGAGAAGGCACCTGTTCCAAATAATCAATAAGCCGGCGGAGACCGGAGGGAGGGGGGGCCGTAATCAGAGAAGAAAACCGCCATGGGCGGAGAAGCCCCCCAGTGCCCCGG
>NW_021378584.1:0-290 GCF_001605985.2 Dendrobium catenatum | reverse complement strand
ATTTTAGTGGTATCAGAGCATTGGTTGTGGAATTTGGAATTGTGTAAAATAGAGCTATAGGAAGTGATCAGTGAGTCTGTCTGGGGGTAGTTTTGGTTTGTTCGGCTTTTTATTGTGTTGTTTTTGTGATAGTTTTCTGAATTTTTCTGGATTTTCTGTATGGATCAGCCAGATCTCGACATGACAGATGGGCAGAGTGCCAGTCAGGCAGCACTAGTGGGGAGTACAGCCCCAGTGGCTGGTGCAGATACATTTTCTCAGTTTGCTACGCTTGTTGCTCAGATGATGAG
>NW_021378583.1:0-262 GCF_001605985.2 Dendrobium catenatum | reverse complement strand
AAAGAATACATTTTCTTTTTTTATATAATAATTATTATTATATTCTTATAAAACTTATGATTATATACAGTGAACACTACACTACAGTTAAAGAAATGATAAGACAAAAAAGGTCTCGCTATGGAGAGCATGAAGCTAAAAGAGTGCACAATGAGGATTTCATTTCTTGGTTTGCTAATAAGGTTAGTGCTATAATGCTAATGTAATTTACAAAAGAATTTTTATTGATTACATCTACTTTATTTTAATAGATTGCTTCAAT
>NW_021378582.1:0-251 GCF_001605985.2 Dendrobium catenatum | reverse complement strand
GAGATTCCATCAGTTTTAAAATTCAAATTTTGAATCTATTTAATTGATTAAAACCTAAAATTTAAATTAGGTTTTAATTAATCCCATGGGCCCCACTAATTAATCAAATCCCTTCTCTCCCTCCCTTGCTTGGCCGGCCATCCATCTCTCTTCTTCTCTCTCTACTTGCCACATAAGCACCCACTAATTCCCCACTTAATTCTCCCCTAATAATCGCCCCTCTTTAATTCAAAATTATGGAGGTTTCTATT
>NW_021378581.1:0-223 GCF_001605985.2 Dendrobium catenatum | reverse complement strand
CCCACCGATCGTTGCCAGACTTCAGCCCGACCATCGTCGAACCACTACCCGGCCGCCGACTGTCGCCGGACCTCCTCTCGGCTTTTGTCGGAGCACCGCCGACCGCCGTTGAACTTTCACTTGGCATCCGACCGCCACCAGACTTTCACCCGGCCACTTTTCGACCTCCATCTCCAGACAACGATATTTCTGACCCCAATCTCTTACCGACTACGTTCATTCT
>NW_021378580.1:0-1237 GCF_001605985.2 Dendrobium catenatum | reverse complement strand
AAGGGTGGCTGTCGTGTGAGGGAAATTAGGGAGGTCGATGTGGGCTCCGAAAATTCAGCCCTGGCCTCTGCCCGCTGATGCTTTTCTTTCGGGGGGAGTTTAAACGGAATTTGAGTTCTGGTGTAAATTTTGCAAGGTAGATAGATTTGTAGATAAGACACTACCTAGAGATTTCGCCCTCATTTTGTGAGAACTTTATGATTTGAGTTCTGGTAATTAACTATAGGCGCAAGCCCCTATAGTTAATTACCCCTCCCAATCACGAGAGAGAACTTTCGATTAAGGCTAGTCATCGATCAGATACATAGAGGATACGTGTTATCTGGCATATAGTAACATCATGGATTTGGATATTATAAGTTTGAACAATTGATATTTAAAATAGAAATTTTCATCATCTTATAATTAAAGCGAATTGTGGGGGAATGGATGATGGACTCGATCAAGATCCCATAATTTCGTCGTCTCAGGCCATCGTGGTCCCTGATCTACTTAGTCAAAGGAGGTAGTCGACCCAACCTGACAGAAGGATCCTCGTCGGTAGTCATGGGTTGCTTCGTCCAAGGGGACCTTGTAGACCTAGTGTGTATGTTTGTCTAAGTGGATAAATTTGAATCCACCTTAGCTAACAGAGGGCTTTGTGCCCTATCAATCATATCATATTGATTCGTATCTTAAGGATTTGATGTCACTAAGGAGCGTATTGACTCTGACAATAACTGGAATTTCGTGGTGCCAATTGGCAGCAAAACCACTCAGTTCAGAGGGCCCCGGATCATAACCGTTTATCCTGCAGTGCCATTTGGCAGCAAAACTGCCAGTTAGATGACACGTACCACGTCCTTACTAACAGGAGATTGCTTGAGAATGGATCCTTATAATATTCTCGACTAGGCAGTAGCTGTTGTGAGCTGAAATAAACTTTAATTCGTCTTCCTCGACAAACTGTTGCGGATGGTGGATGAATTTTGCTTTAAGTGATTTGATGGTGGAATTTAAATTTTAAGTATATTTGGATTTTGGAATTTGGGGATTTTTTTTGAGCTTGAATTTCCAAGGTATTTGGGTGGCATTTTGAAATATTTAGGGACCCCTCTGGTTGAGATTTACATTCAACACGGCCATCATTGGAGTGTTTGAGATCATTTTCATTTGATTAAGCCTCGTCGACCCTATCAACTTGCCGATAGGGGATTGGGTCTCGTAGGTTTTGTGTTTTGTGCCTTTATTAGTGAAT
>NW_021378579.1:0-207 GCF_001605985.2 Dendrobium catenatum | reverse complement strand
GAGCGGAGGCCGAGGCCGAATTTTCGGAGCCCACAAGATCTAAAACGGAATATATGGAGTGTAATTTTAGTAGTAATAGACCTAGTGAGGGGTTTGTAACTTTGGGCGATCAAGTCATTAATAAGAGTACATGTTTTATATATATTGGATCTATGGTGAAATAGATGGGAATATTATCAGCAGAATTCAAGTTGGATGGTTGAAATG
>NW_021378578.1:0-286 GCF_001605985.2 Dendrobium catenatum | reverse complement strand
TTATTTGAATTTTAAAATTCAAATCAATCCCCTTCTATTTAATCAAATCTGAGATTAAAATTTCATATTTGGTTAAACCCCTTAACATTCCACTAAACCTAGCTTCTCCCAAACCCAAGCTCCATCCTCCCTTGCACCCGCCGGCCTCACCCTCTCCCCTTGGAGATCCCGCCACCTCCCCTCCTCTCTTTGGTGTTCTCTCAACAACGCCAAGCATGCATGGCGGATCCGGAGATCGATAGTGGATTGGTGTTTGATATCTACGGTGACATCCATATCACCCGAT
>NW_021378577.1:0-211 GCF_001605985.2 Dendrobium catenatum | reverse complement strand
TTGAGTAAAGATTGCTCAGTTTGTTAGTAATATAGTTCATCGATTTCATATTTTAAGGGCATGATTCAAACAAACGAGAAATATCATAACCACCATAGATTATTTATTCACTTTGTACTGCATTTACTCTAATATTATCTAATTTCTTATATAAGACAGCCACATGCGAATTCCAAATAGACAAAATATTATTTTCAAAGAAATTAGCTAC
>NW_021378576.1:0-323 GCF_001605985.2 Dendrobium catenatum | reverse complement strand
AGAAAATTTTAAAAGATTTAGGATGTAACTAAGTTCAAATGTTTAAAGTTTTATGTTAATCTGGGATTTATCCTAGCTACTAGAAATTTTCTAAGTTTGTTAGATGGGTCCTTAATTATTATCCTTAGGGTATCACTATGTTAAATAGTTTTAAAACCAAAGTTTGAGACTAACCCCTGTAATAACATGTAAGGAATACATAAAAAAAGTAAGCACACCAATTCTAAAATATAAGAGGGCCTAGGAAAGGTGCTCGTGCATCCTACACATGCACGATAAAAGAAAAAGTAAGCATGCTTAACAAAGTGATTAGTGAATGATTG
>NW_021378575.1:0-326 GCF_001605985.2 Dendrobium catenatum | reverse complement strand
AACAAAGCATAAGAAAATTTTCATTCAATAATTCAATAGCTCATACATGATACAAGGGGCCATATAATAGGCTCCAATTGAAAGCAAATGCGAAAGTCTAAAATGCCCCTCGGGCTACAAGATAAAACTAATACCCACAAGGGTAAAATGAGAAAAAATGAAAAGCAACAAGTAATATAAGAACTGCGGATACAACAAATCTTCAATAGTAAAGGCTATTCATCATAGCCGTCGATCTCCGGTGTCGTCTCTGATAGACGCGCCGGAATCTCTTGTCGATGCCCCCATCAGATTATATGGTTAATCTAGTTTTTAATGCACTTGAT
>NW_021378574.1:0-270 GCF_001605985.2 Dendrobium catenatum | reverse complement strand
GATTATCTCCTATAATGGGTTTAGTGCAAGGGAATTTTTAGGCTTCCTAATCAAAGGGGAATGTCCCAACTTGGCTCAATCAAATCATGCATGGTTCAGTCAACATCCGGCCAGCTAGGAGAAGTGGAAACTAGAGAAAAAAAAGAGAGGCAAAGCACCTCAAGCAAGCACGAGAGAAAGAAGGAAGTGGTGTCATCTGTGTGACGCAGATGGGTAGGATTTATAGCCTCTGAAAAAGTAGAGAACTAACCCACCAATGAGGTGTGTAGG
>NW_021378573.1:0-588 GCF_001605985.2 Dendrobium catenatum | reverse complement strand
GTGGAAGATAAAATCATAGAGAGTTGCCTTATATGGTTTGGTCACATAAAATGACGGTCTTTCGATGACTCGGTTAAGAAAATAGAGTTGTTATATTTGACATATATTAAGAAAGGTAGATATAGACCTAAAAAAAACTTGGTTAAAAAATATTAGAAATGATATTTCTTTATTAGATTTAAACAAGAAGTTGATTTTTAACAAGGCACAATGAATAAAAAGGATTCATGTAGCCAACCCCATATAGTGGGACAAAGATTTGATGTTGTTGTTGTTATTGTTATTGTATTTAATAGTTTATCGCTTATTGAAATTTATTTTCTAAATAAAAAAAAAATCGTATCAAAATTCTTTTGGTCATTTTAATTGTAGGTTTTTTGTCTCTCTTAAAGAAATAATGGTCAAGCTTGAAATGATAGGCAATTTTGATTTAAAAAATATTCAAATTCTGAAGAAACTCACTTTCCTACCAATCGGTGAATGAACTTTTCTACAACTAATGCTTCAAAGTTCAAAATTCGATTTTGGGTTAGCTTATCATAATTTTTTTTCATTAGTTTTATTGATGTTGGGTTTTAATTTTGATTG
>NW_021378572.1:0-237 GCF_001605985.2 Dendrobium catenatum | reverse complement strand
TCAAATTAAGCTATTTTATTGAAGGAGGACAGTGGAGTTTAGATAAATTATGAGAAGTGTTTGGGGAACATCTTATAGAATATGTCCTGAGAACTCCGATTGCTACAGGAGATTGTTCAGATAAAATGGAGCTTATGAAGTTTTTTTCTGAGAAGTCAATTGCTGCTCTTACAAGGGAAGTAGATGCGGAACATGAAGTTAAAAATGCTCATTGGAATTGGATGAAGAGGTTAAAAC
>NW_021378571.1:0-1176 GCF_001605985.2 Dendrobium catenatum | reverse complement strand
TCAGAGAATGTTAAGAGGCTTTGAAAGTTTTAACAATACTATTTTTCATTATCAAAAGGGGGAGATTGTTGCAAATCTGGGCCAAAGTATTATGATTTTGATGATAACAAATATTATCATTTCTTTACTATTACTATTATTGCATATTTATTTTGTTTTCCCTACTTACAATCCTTTTAGGTCAATAATTTCACTTGTAATGCAAATCAGCTCAAGATCGAGTAGACTAGGGTTGAGTCTATCTGTAATTTCAATTTTAATATACCTTTTACCTTTCTTGAGTCAAGTCATATATTTGGTAGTCATCCTGGGATGAACCTCTCGGGATTCTCACTTTCTACTATTCATCCAGACGAAATCAATGGTTCATCTCAGAACGAACGTCTCTGTATTCTCACCGTGCCCTGTTTGTCTAGACAAAAAATAAGGTTCGTCCCAGGACGAACGTCTCTGTATTGAGGCTCACTTCATTCGTCTAGACAAAAAATAAGGTTCGTCCCAGGAGGAACGTCTCTGTATTGAAGCTCCCTCTATTTGTCCAGATAAAAACTATTCATCCCAGGACGAACTTAACTGACTTACGTTAGTTGGGTCCTAAAAAATTTCGTGAACCGACCTATGTAATAATTGTTTCGCACCGGACGAACTTGGTTCGTACGGGACGATTAGCGTGTACGAAAATAAATCGTACCAATATACATAAGGTTTGTTTCCGACCATTTAAGTTAAATCGTCCAGGACGATCCACGATCATACGGGATGATCCACTGCGTACAAAATTGAATACTTGCAAATTTTTGGGCAGTTTTTCTTGTCTTTTGTATAAATAGTTCAAACTTGACTGCCACCCAATCTTT
Organism: Dendrobium catenatum; assembly: GCF_001605985.2. Taxonomy (NCBI): domain Eukaryota; kingdom Viridiplantae; phylum Streptophyta; class Magnoliopsida; order Asparagales; family Orchidaceae; genus Dendrobium; species Dendrobium catenatum. The sequence continues at coordinate 319 of NW_021378571.1, read as the reverse complement.
TTGCCATTTTGATTTTCGTGCCTATTGAAAGAAAAGTCAAGGTGAGAGTGTGAGAGAGCATTCAAAGGAGGATTCCTACCATTGGACCGTGAAGGCTTCACTTGGTGTTTAAAGTTAAGAATCTCTACTTATGAATTGGGATTACTTCACTCTTTTCTTTGTTCCTTCTAGATTTCTTGTGAGAAGATTTGTCAAGGAGATCCGGTTCTCTGCCGACACTTGGAGAGTGTGAACAGCCAAAGGGTTCTCTGCCCACAGTAGGAGAGTGTGAAAGGACAAAGAGTTCTCTGCCCATATTAGGAGAGTGTGAAAGGACGGA
>NW_021378570.1:0-420 GCF_001605985.2 Dendrobium catenatum | reverse complement strand
AATGCTGTTATTGAAACTGGAAGTACCGGGGCTACCATCCAGTTTGGTAGCATTGACTTCCCTGCTGTCGTTGCAAGAGCTTCTGAGGCTCCTACTTGTCGCACGCATCTGCCAGCGCAGCGACCCGCTACTGAAGCTGTCACCCGTCGTGTGCATCTGCTGGCACAACGACCCGTTGCTGAAAGTCCTCGTGGTATGATTTATGTATTCGAGAGGCTATCACAGCCTGACATCCCAGCCACCAAGAGGATTGTGGCTGATGGAAGAATCTGTGTGGTGACTACAAATACCACTCTGCCAACCAGGTTATCTGCACCTGGGAAATATGATGCTGAGGCTTCCTCATCTGGAGGGAGGCCTACAAGGAGGCAAAGAAGGAAGATGAACGCTGATCTCCGAGCTCAGCATCAACAACTCCCG
>NW_021378569.1:0-248 GCF_001605985.2 Dendrobium catenatum | reverse complement strand
GACCCGTATAACTAAACGGGTCGGGTTCAGGTCGACCTGTTTAACTTCGGGTCAGTTCGAGTTCGACCCGAACCCGACCCGGCAACCCGAATTGACAGCCCTAATCAGGGATATATTGTTAAGTTGGTTTGAATATAAGAAAAAAAAAACTTAAAATTTTAATAATATTTCAAAAATAACATTAGTAAAATTTAGGTCGTCTCTATTTGATATAGCTATTTTCGTTTTTTTTTATTTTGATATAAAAC
>NW_021378568.1:0-228 GCF_001605985.2 Dendrobium catenatum | reverse complement strand
GGAAACCCTTGTCGGAATCCTTTACTACCTACAATCCAATCTGAATTTGTTCCATTTATCTTAATAGAGAGTTTAGGATTCTTTACACACTCCAAAATGAGATTTGAAAAAATCTCAGGAAAACCAGCCCTCTCAAGCACTTTCCCTAAAGTATCCCAACACATAATATCATATGCTTGCTCCATATCAACTTTCAAAGTCACCATGCCTTTTTTTGCTCTAGAGAAT
>NW_021378567.1:0-425 GCF_001605985.2 Dendrobium catenatum | reverse complement strand
TGAATGGAGCCGCTTCTGCCCACTTGGAAAAGTAGTCCGTCGCTGCCAAAATGAAACGGTGTCCCGCTGATGATGGCGGATCTATTGGCCCAATTATGTCTGTGCCCCAACATTCAAATGGCCAAGAAGCTATTGTTGGGTGTAGTGGATTTGGAGGTTGATGTATAACATCACCGTGAATCTGACATTCGTGGCACCTCTTTGCGTGGTCAATACAATCTCTGACCATAGTTGACCAATAATAACCCATTCTTTTGATTTTAGCAGCCATCTTAGGACCTGACTGATGTGCTCCGCAAAGCCCTTCGTGAACTTCTGTCACCACTTTATCAGCTTCCTTGGTCCCCAGGCACCTTAGCCACATTTGATCAAAGGCTCGTCTGTACAATATGTCATTAACAAATGCGTATCTCAACGCCCTTTTT
>NW_021378566.1:0-264 GCF_001605985.2 Dendrobium catenatum | reverse complement strand
CGTCAGTTTATGAAGATCGTACTGTACGATGATGCATCGTACTATACGAACATTAACGGCTACTTTTGAAATCAGAGGTTTTTGGAGCCCGTTTTAAATGTCAATCAAGTCCTTTTTCAATAAGAATCACAGAGAGGGTGAACGTGGTTAGAGAGGGATTCCAAGGGAGAGAGCTCTAGAGAAGTTCTTGAGGGTTGAGAGAGGAAGGAGGAGGTGAGCATTGTGATGGAGAAGAGGTGTGAGGGAGATCACACGGTTGCTCCA
>NW_021378565.1:0-341 GCF_001605985.2 Dendrobium catenatum | reverse complement strand
CACAATACATATGGGTCATTATTTTATTTAAAATTTTTTTAAGAATGTCAAAATCAAATAGATTTATGTATTCCAAAGGAGTCAAACATAAAGCTTAAAAAACCCTTTATTTAATGGTATAATATATAATTTCAAAATTTATTTCATTAAAGTAAATTTAATCAAATGAATTACAAAATTTCTCTAGTTTATGTTAATTAAAGTTTGATTACTGCTTAATTTTTATATGATTTTTTTAAATTTTTATGTATTTATTTGAATTTTTAATTATTTTTTCTTTAAATATTTAAATTTAGTTTTCGATTATGTTTAAAATTTTATTTCAATTTAACTTAAATATT
>NW_021378564.1:0-410 GCF_001605985.2 Dendrobium catenatum | reverse complement strand
TTAATCTCTTAGATGGTAAAAATATTTTGTGATTGTCTCTCTTTCTCTAACCTATTTTAGTGGCATAGTTTTCTTTTCTAATAAAAAATCTAATTCAAACTAAAGATTGTGTATGAAATTAAGAATTTTTCTTAAGCTTGCTTCATTCTCAAGACCCCTCGTTACTCTTGTCTTTGATTATTGATTCTACTTGTGGTAATTCTTCCTTATGTTAGAGAGAGAGCTCCCATTCTCTAATATATAAGAAGATATACTCACAACTAAGATTTTTTTTAAGAGGCTATAAAAGAGAATGTAGCTTGCAAAAATAAAATTTTTTTAGCCAATGATGCCAATAAAAGAAGCGCAAAGACGCCAAAATTGAAAATCAATAAAAAAGATGCGCAAAACGCCACTCAATTGACAAGAGG
>NW_021378563.1:0-445 GCF_001605985.2 Dendrobium catenatum | reverse complement strand
AGTTAGGCTAACCCAAAGTAGCCAAAAACACTTGTACCCAAGCCATTTTCCAGCTCAGATCAAATTGGACCCAATTGCCACTTGCATTGGGTGCACCAGACCCCGGCCTGCCTCCCATACCGAGCCCAGGGTCTGGCCTGACCTGGATCGAGCTCAATTCGACTCAAACCAAGCAGGTTTGAGCCCAACCGAGCCACCGGATCGGTCCCAGCTTCCCCAGGCCAATTTGGCTACACTCCCAGCTCCACTTTGTCCCCATCGGACTTCCCTGGTCAACCCGACCCAGACCATGGTCGGCGGCGGTCGGAACCAATGGAGAGCAAGCTCCGGTGGTCCCCCCAGGCCGAACCTGATCGAAAGCCTTCTGAAGGCTGTGGCTCGCCGGCTTGAGGCTCACGAGCTCTCTGGAACGATGCCCCTTTCCACTTGGCATCAATCCGAGACC
>NW_021378562.1:0-354 GCF_001605985.2 Dendrobium catenatum | reverse complement strand
ATTTGCTTGCTAAGACAAATATGTTATTTTTGAAAAAATAACTTTCAAAGTTTGAATGTCTTGGCCAGAAATATTTCTGATAATTAGTATAAGAGTTTGACGACGACGACAACAACAACAACAAGCCTTTGTCCCACTCTTTTAAAGGATTCATGCAATGATTATTCGACAAGTTTTACGCTGATTGTCAACTAACTAACGCAACCCTCCACTGTTCTCATGTAGGACTTGGAACCTGGCAACGGCAGTTTTAAACTGACTTGGCTTACTTTCATCACTTTCCCTTTTTTTTTTTATGGAATGCCACTTTTTTTATTCTATTGCATTCTCCTATGTTTTTGTTCATCTATCAAT
>NW_021378561.1:0-1376 GCF_001605985.2 Dendrobium catenatum | reverse complement strand
GCATTATAACTCAAACCATTTAAGAAACCTTTTTCCTAGAGTTAGATGTTTTTCATGTGGCATGCTAGGACACATCTCACACACTTGCACCATTCACTGTAGTACACATTGGGTGTGGAGACCTAAAGTGCATGATTCACAACATACCATACCTGTATTGCATTATACTTTTCCTAAGAAGGAGCCCAAATCTGTTTGGGTTCCTAAATCTGACTGTTGTTGAGTTATTGCAGGAGTGCTCTCACCAAAGACTTTGTGGGAGCATAGGATAACTGGATATATGAAGGCTCGCAGCTCATAAATGCTCAAACCTGCTGCTTCAATAATTCCTTGAAATGTGTTTTGTTTCAGTGTGATTTCTGCTTTGTTTGTATTTTTTAATGTGTTTTGTTTTCACTTTGTTTTTTAAAATTGGCTTTCCATATGTTGAATTTTTTTAAGATTTAAGATTTTAGAGTTTTGAGGATTGTGTTTAGCTTTTCTAAAATTGGTTAAAGGAAGAAACACCGTTGATGGTTTCTCTCCTTCCGACCTTATTTAGTGGTATGACTTTCTTCTCTAAACAAAAGCCTAACTCATTTTAGCCAATGGTTTTTGAAACTAAGATTCTTTTTATCTTGCTACAAAAAATCTATCTTATGCATAATATTCAAAGTTCTTATATATCTCTCAAGTTATTTGAGATCTTGCCCTTGCACTGATCATATGATTTTTTAGTTTTGTTTTGTGGGTTATTCTTCCCTATGTTAGAGAGAGAGCTCCTATTCTCTAATATTTGGAGGGTATACTCACAACTGAGCTTCTTTTAAGAGTTTGCAAAAGAGCTTTTAGCTTGCAAGAATTAAAAAGGAAAGAGGCCAATGACGCCAAATTGAAAAAGAAAAATATATACACAAATGTGTATCAAAAATCAAGATGCTCAAAGAGTCAAATCAAAGATACAAGAGGCATAAAATAAGCCCACTAAAAAGCAAGCTATCATCTCTTTTCAAAACTTTTAAAACTTAGAAGAACTTATGGGTTATATGAGATTTTTAAAGACTTGATTTCAAGTTCCATGATTGAGAAAAATTACTTTGTTTTATTATTTATGAGATTTTTTCTTTGAAAACGAGTTTTGATTGAATCTTCTTTTTGCCCAATTAGGTTTATTCTGAGTTAAGCATGTGGGTCTCCGAAAGGATTCTGCTCGTACGGTTCGAATGCAAAGAATACGATCACACTATCCTGAAGGACAAAATGGTCGTAGGCCTTTACAATCGACACAAGCAGGCAGATGGAAGAGCAGATGGAGTTATAGATACGATTATCCATGGAGGATAGCGGGTTTTCACCTACGTACCTCGATGGATAATAATATATATAACCCTAAATTC
>NW_021378560.1:0-233 GCF_001605985.2 Dendrobium catenatum | reverse complement strand
CAACTTTATACTCAGAAGTTTGCTTCTGCACTGCTACATTTGCTATAGAAGAATATGAAGCTACATCTTCGACGATTGGAGGTGTTCGAATACAACCACATAGCCTCGAACCCGCCGGCTTAGCCGAAACGGTTCCCTTAAAGATATGCCCCTCATTGAGCTTCAAATCTAAAGTTGATTTTGTATTCAAATCTGAAGTTTGTAGGTTGCCTTTTTTTGAACCATTTATGCTT
>NW_021378559.1:0-233 GCF_001605985.2 Dendrobium catenatum | reverse complement strand
AGTTATTTCTTAGAAAAGTATCAAGCAATCACTTATAGTTTCTTCAATAATGTAAGCAAAGTTTATAGCTTGTTATGAGACTTCAAATCAAGGAATATGATTACGAAATTTTATCACAGGGCTATATATTATTGATGGTATTGATAGACCATTAAAGATAAATTATGATAATAAAGAAGCAGAGTTATATTCCAAAAACAACAGGAGTTCGTCAAAATCAAAACATATTAACA
>NW_021378558.1:0-330 GCF_001605985.2 Dendrobium catenatum | reverse complement strand
CCGTCAGCATCTACACGCAGAGCTCTATTCGCACGCCCCGTCTGCCCGTCTGCAATTATGACCTCTCGTTTTTTGGGGAAAATTTACTGTCTAAGATGCAATTTGTTTTGATGCAATAGTCTTCCACATGTACATCATAAACTTTCTAAATTTAATGATGAAATTTGATTATGTCAACATACAATAATGAAATGACTCAAATTTGCACTTATTCACATAGCTTTTTTACATTTCGTGTAATCAAAGTGCATGATCTCCTACAAAAGTTGAACCTTAAGATTTTGTTAAAATTTTACGTGCTTAACCGGGATGCGTACTTAAACGGGTGCA
>NW_021378557.1:0-1066 GCF_001605985.2 Dendrobium catenatum | reverse complement strand
AATTACTCTCTTGATTTCCTGATCAATTAAGGTATAATTTGATAATTTTGTCTAGGCCGATCCTTGAATCATCCTGGCCGATAATTTAAAAATACAGTATATCTTAACTATATATGAAAGCTACTTCTTTCTATTTTGAGCTTATCGTTCTGGCCGATACACGTATCGTCCAGGCCGATATGTTAATGACGGCTGCCTTAATTAAGAATCCTTACTTAGACTTTCTGTTTTAAGCCGATAGTCCCGGACGATATAAATATCGGTCGGGCCAATGTAGGCAAAAATAGAAATTCTAAGTCCCTCAAGTATTTGTGTGTAGGGTTACTTAGCATCAGTCTCTTTGATCATTACAAGTAGACTCAAAAGGTAAAAATCAAAAGTGCAGACTAACTCAACCCTAAACCTACGCAATCCTGAACTTGGCTCCTTCTTGATCGTCCGATCTCCGATTCCTAAAAAGTTAGAAGCAACAAGTAGTCCAAAAGACATAGTGTTTGTCAATCATCAAAACATAAGACATAAAAAATAGGTTTGCAACAGAGTCACTTTGTCTTATTAGTGCAATACTCGGAGGGTGCCTCCGGGGAGTGGACGTAGGTCAAGGTTTGACCGAACCACTATAAATCTTGTGTGTTCTTCCTTATTTTTCTTACGCATTTAATTTTATTGCAAGTTGTTTACTCTGGTTGAAAAGTTTATTTTTTAAACTTTAAATTTAACTTGCATTAATAATTAAAAAGGTTTTTTAAAAATCCAAAGGTAGAAGTATAATTTTTTAAATTACCAATTCACCCCCCCTCTTGGTTAGCCTTGGGACATTTAATTAGGCTTAACATCCTAATTCATATTGAATGAGTTCCAACAAGTGGTATCAGAGCAATGTTTCAAAATCATAAGTTTAGACTACTTTTTAAAAAAATGAGTATGGCTAATTTTAGAAATCATAAATTATTAGATGTATATTCGATTGTTAGACCACTTTTATTTGAAAATATTTCTTTTGATTTTTAAAAAATTCGAATGTCTACGTTCTTGCAATCAATAGATTATCGAATGTGGCATATGA
>NW_021378556.1:0-1977 GCF_001605985.2 Dendrobium catenatum | reverse complement strand
TTTCTGTCAATGAGTTTCCACAGATTGTGTTCTTTCTTGGACGACTCTGGAGGGCATGCTGTGATTCCGGTGAGATGATCTCCGAATCCATTCGCTGTGAAATGTTGTTGCAGTTGCAGACTCCATATTGCGTGGTTGTCAGTGTTTAGTTGTGTGGACACCAAGTTCTTGGTGTTAGAGATCAAGAATTTAAGGGGTGCAGGAATGACGAATTCAGCGAGGGCCTCGGAGATGTCCGAAGTCGTCCGGTGCGAGGTGGCTGAGTTTTGGTCGACCATGGAGTTTTAGATCTGAGCCGTGAAGCGACGGCCCTCTGATACCATAAAGACGTCTGAAGATTACAGAAGACAGAGTTCTTGCCTGAGGCAAGATGAAGGAAAAGGGAAAAGCAGAAACAGACAGAGAAATAGAGAAATAGAAAAGTATATATTGTTCTATATTGTTTTAGTACAGGAGATGATATATATAGACTAAGTAAGGCAAGAAGGTACAAGAGACTGATGACGTGGACTAATACTTTAACATATAATACTTATATCATATATTTTTATTTTATTTTTACTTATTTCAAATATAATAGCCACATTCAATGCTCATATATAGGAACTCCAATATGTGTAGATGTATAAAAATAAAGATAGATTACTCGTTTGCTTATATGTTAATGATCTTAAAAGATCTAAGTACTCTCTAAAGCCAGAAACGAAATACATCCAATAATATAGATGAAAACCTCAGTGGAAGGTGACATCTTCATCTCATAAGAAGCTTATGCTAAAGAGGTTCTCAAAAAATTCAAGATGGAAAATTGCAAATTGGTAAGCTCCTTGGTGGAAGGTGGCATCAAATTATTGAAGAATGATAAAGGCAAGGCAATGGATCCAACCAACTTCAATACTTTAATTAAAATTTTAAGATATTTGACATGTACAAGATTACACATTTTATATGGAGTGAAATTACAAGCCACTACAAGAAAATTAATTGAGATACACTTGAAAATATGAACCAAAATGAATAAGTTATTGCTAGAGTTTCTAAAAATTTCTATATGAAGATTGGTAGTTGTATTAAATTAGGATTTAGAATCCTCCATGCTAGAGTATTTCAGAAAAAATTATAAGAATTTTACTGTAAAAATATTCAGAATAAACGAGTTAGTAGGAAGTAGTTACATGTTGGATGAAGAATCCTCCATTAATAGTCTAAAGAAGCTTTCAGTCTTCTTATTTCATCCAAGAGAAAATTCAAGAGCAAACAGTGAATTCTTTTTTCTTATCCTCCACACAAAATTGCTCTCACATCGCCCACATTTTCATTTCCTTAAGAATCTATTGGAGGAAGAAAGGATCAATCTACAGCCTGCTTTCGCAGAATACATAAATCTCTCTATATATGATTTGGTTAGAAGAACTCTATGCAATGTTCTGCAAATATTAGAAATTTCCTGCAAGAATTGAGAAGGCTTGCTCATATAAATAAACATATACAAAGTTGGATCATTTGCAGAGGATTATTGTGCCTCGCAAGGCTTGCAGTATGCTGCCATGAAAATTAGGAGCGAAACTATATTAGCGTAAGAGTGGGCATGCAAATGCCAAATGCTCACTTAGGTTTTGTTTGAAACATTTTTTCATTTGCTTCTAAAACAGTATTTTAGTATATAAAGCTGCTTTAAGAAACAGCAGAAAAGTCATTCCAAACGAAGCCTTAGGAAAGTTCTTAGAAGTTGCCCATCCTCAATTTACAGTTTTGTCCAATGGATTGATTAATTAGTTAATACAAAAGAACAAGCTTTCACATTTTGATCTACTTATATTTTTCTCCTATAATTTGAGGCATTATTTGATTAGTTGTTAGTATTCTTTTGCTTTAGAGATGCTAATTATTTTATGTATTTTCAGCCATTTATTATTATACTTCAACAACAATAAGTCTTTGTTCCACTTTATGGGGTCGGCTACATGAATCCTTTTT
>NW_021378555.1:0-557 GCF_001605985.2 Dendrobium catenatum | reverse complement strand
TTTCTCTAGGAGAGGAATGAATGCCTAGTGGAAGGAGACTTTACTGGTTCTAATTCCCAAAGTGTTGGAGCTAACAAATTCAAGCCAATTCAGACCTATCAGTCTCTGTAGATCCATTTATAAGGTAGTTGCAAAAATTCTGCTAAACAGAATGAAGTCTATAGTTCATAAATTGGTTACAGTTGAACAAGCTGCATTCATTAATGGGAGGAGCTTAGGAAATCACATTCTTGTTTCTCAAGAGGCATTTCAAAAGCTAAGAACTTCTAAAATTTCCAAAGGCTTGGTTCCTTTCAAAGTGGATTTGGAACAAGCCTATGATAGTATGAGTTGGAACACTCTCAATAGTATTTTGGAATATTTTGATTTTCCGAATAAATTCTCCAGCTGGGTAATGGATTGAATGGAAGGTCCGAAATTTGCTTTGATCATTAATGGCAAGATTTGAAGATGGATTCATGAGGAGAGTGGCTTTCGACAAGGGTGCCTTCTATCACCCTATCTTTCATACTTTGTGCCCATAACTAATAGATTTAAACTTAACAAGGTGGCTAGGG
>NW_021378554.1:0-621 GCF_001605985.2 Dendrobium catenatum | reverse complement strand
AAAATCTGTAAAAAAATCCATGATTTTCCTGTCGTGGAACACCGATGAAAAAGTAGTACTAAACACAACCACTAAAGAGATGCATGATGCTTTAATTATGTTGTTGGTTATCACATTGATTCTTAGTAGGGGCGAAACCCCTTTGAGCCCGGGGGGAATTGCCCCCAGTATAATTAAACATATTGTATGGATGTGCTAGGAAACAATAAACCAAATACAAAGAGAAATAGTAAATCAAAATTTGTTCCGGGGATAGCGCCCCCTTAGACCCTCGACAAAATGAACTACAAAATTATTAATTATTTAAATTACGAAAATATACTTTTTTTAGAAATTATTAAAATCCGCAGAAACAAATCCGTCGGGAATCCATCAGGAAATCTGCAAAAAAATAAGTTCGAAATATTTGATCGTAATCAATCAAAAATTCGCCGGAAATCCACCGGAAATAGGCAATTTTCATGTAGTGTTCCATTCATTCATGGACTAGCTTATATCATTATTTGATTTTCCTAAATAATAATATTCTTTCATGCTTCATCATTAAATTTAATCTCAGTTGGGACTAATTGATTTACAGTTGTATCAAATTTATATAAGTATTCTACAAAATAAAACACA
>NW_021378553.1:0-204 GCF_001605985.2 Dendrobium catenatum | reverse complement strand
AAGGCTTGATGTTGTTGTTGTTGTTGTTGTATAAAAAATATGATAAAAACTAATGGTTCACATAATACTAAGTCTATTGTTTGATGAAAAAGTTAATCTAACTTTTCTATTACTTAATCAAATTTATCTTATGATTTTTCCTAAAAAAGCATGCATCATCCATAGAAATTTGATTTCTAATTATCTAACTAATATCCAATATGT
>NW_021378552.1:0-417 GCF_001605985.2 Dendrobium catenatum | reverse complement strand
CAGTTAGAGATATATGGTTTGGAGAATTTCAGGTATGCTTTTTCTGGTATGATTTCAAATATGTTAATTAATTTGTACTAATCTTTTTGTTATTGTCTAAATATTTACAGAAAGAATTTAGGTGGTTGCCTGAGCACAACACGATGATCAGAACAAATTTTGAGAGGAGAGGAGCGACCCATCTCAGGGACATGTTCACAGACATTAGAAAGTCTGGGCAGCGTCCTAATTGGATTGGAGAGGGAGTTTGGGCTGATTTTAGTAGTGCTTGAGCGACCCCTGAATTTGTAAAAATGAGAGAGTAGAATAAACAGAACAGAGCCTCTGAATGTGGAGGTTTAGAAAGCTCTCTTCATACTGGTGGATCAGTACCTCATATAGAACATAGGCGGCGACTGGTAAGAGTTTTAAATTATT
>NW_021378551.1:0-207 GCF_001605985.2 Dendrobium catenatum | reverse complement strand
GATCGGCATGTATGATACGACCACCTTTTTGACCAATCATACAGCCTCAACTATTACACCAGATTGTCTTGGACGATCCTGCGATCGTCCTGGATGATCCGACCATGTCTTTAAATACCGACCTTTCCAACCATTTTTTCTCACATCCTTTCTCTCCACTTGAACTCTAGTTTCTCCTCTCTCCATATTTTGTGCTAATGGCTAGTT
>NW_021378550.1:0-294 GCF_001605985.2 Dendrobium catenatum | reverse complement strand
CAATGTAGTAGCCCGGATGGCTACTCTTGTCTTTCTGCAGGTCCTCCCTGATCTTCCCCAATTCTTCATCTAGCCTTCTTTCTTCCTTGATGGCCCCCCAATCAACCATCAATGGCACTGACAGAGCTAGTTCCTGGAGTTCCCCCACACATCTGGATAGAGTGTCGGCTGCCTTGTTCTCCAAAACAGGCTTATACTGGATCTCAAAGTCATAGCCTAGGAGTTTGGATAACCACCTCTGATGCTCTTCAGTCACTATCCTTTGCTCCAGCAAGTACTTCAAGCTCCTCTAAT
>NW_021378549.1:0-963 GCF_001605985.2 Dendrobium catenatum | reverse complement strand
ACAATGTCTCGCCCAGTTTGAATGAATTCACAAGTATTTGCAGTCGATAACAAATGAGACCCTTCATTGGAAGAAGGCCTTGACTTGATATCAAAAATGTACATCACATAAAGTGTATTACATGGTGGTAGTTACAATAATCAGCGTAGACATGTTTGTTTGGTAGGCAGGATCATAGTCGATAGGATAGATGTCGGAAAGACTGTAGTAGGAAACGGAGGCCGGAAGAACCATAGTAGGCAGGAGACAGGGGTCGGAAAGGCCATTGTCTCGCAATGGAGGTCGGAAGGACCATAGCAGGCAACGGAAGTTGGAAGGACCGTAGTCGGCAGGAGACAGGGGTCCAAAAGATCATAATAGTACGTAGAAACAATACTTCGGTAGAACTTGGGCATCAGGTGGTGGTCCGGCAGAAGTCCGGGAGTCAGGTGGTGGTCCGGGAGAAGTCCAGGCCTCAGATGGTGGCCTGGTGGAGCATAGGGCCTCAAGTGGTGGTCCGGCGAAAGTCCGGGCCTCAGGTTGTTTTTCTGAGTTCCAGAAAGCTATCGTCATTGCTGAATTGCTATGGGGTCTTCTGGAAGGAAGCTAATGGACAGATTTCCAGTCTTCTGCACAGAGAAGTGTGGAAAAACTAGCCGATTGAATCATGCCAAAGTGCTGATGAATCTTTAAGAAAGCTCGAGATAATTCACAGCATGTTGGCACTGTATGGCCACCACCAGCTTGCATTATTTGAAATGAATAAAATAATTTATCTTTTTATTAAAAAATTAGTGACTTCAATAAAAACCTTATCCATTCAAATCCAGGTTAATTTAACTCGTTTCATTTAATTAGCGGAAAAGGTGAACCCGAATCCAATCTGCTAGCAATCCGAAAGACCCAAATCCAATATGTTAACCTATTTTAATTTTTTTTAAAAAAAAATCATTACTTGTCAAATATATAATTTAGATTAATTAA
>NW_021378548.1:0-259 GCF_001605985.2 Dendrobium catenatum | reverse complement strand
TTATCTCCGAGGAGCAAGCGGCTTTTGTCCCGGGCCGATCAATCTCCGACCACTGCTTGCTCGGGCAGAGGTGCTGAACAAATTCAAGGTCTCGAGATCTAATCCTGGGTGGATGGCCATGAAGGTGGATATGGAACAATCCTATGACAAAATGAGCTGGAGAACTCTTGAGCTGGTGTTGTCTCGTATGGGGTTCCCCCTTAAATTCCGCTCTTGGGTCCCGAGTTGCATTCGCTCCCCTCGGTTCTCAATTATGGTC
>NW_021378547.1:0-266 GCF_001605985.2 Dendrobium catenatum | reverse complement strand
AATATATTTATAATTAAAAAAATAAACAAAACATTAAATAAAAAATAGGAAAAGTAAAATTCTTAGAAAATCGATTTCTTAAGAAAACAGATCATGTAATTCAAAGGACATTTAGTGAGGGTAATATCCAACATTAGATGCACTCAAAGGATTATTAATTAGTGAGATGTTTGAGGACTTTTGGATTAACTAGGGACCTTATGCGCTCACTTATTCCAATTAGTATATTTAATATAAACTCTATCCATTGCAAGATGCCCTCCATG
>NW_021378546.1:0-254 GCF_001605985.2 Dendrobium catenatum | reverse complement strand
TTAAGAAAGTATAGCCAAATCTTTCACAGAAAATTTATATTCAACAGAAATCCAAAAATCAGTAAAGCATAATGTTAATTATGGCTTACAATGTTTTCATTAATGATTTCAATGTTTTAATTTATTCATATTATGACATTTTAATTGTAAATTAATTTGCATAATTTATTAAGCCTCATAGCTCACCAGTACTTTTCTTACTGGCTGTTGTTACAGGAAAGGGAAAGGAAAAGATTGAAGAAGACTAATCTGCA
>NW_021378545.1:0-209 GCF_001605985.2 Dendrobium catenatum | reverse complement strand
TTTTTTTTTTTTTGAACGTTGAGCAAATCTGTTAGGTCATGTGGAGGTGGGTCATGTGTAGGCCTGAACCAACAGATGCAACACAATAATGTGGCAATAATGGAAAACAAGAAAGAAAGGAAGGAAATGAATAACTAAATGGGTGACCTCCTCCACTACGTGGGCCGACCTGGGTCGACCCCACGTAGTGGGATAAAGGCTTGATGTTG
>NW_021378544.1:0-203 GCF_001605985.2 Dendrobium catenatum | reverse complement strand
GAAGTGATTGATGTTAAGTAACCCTACACACACACACTTGAGAGATTTAGAATCTCTGTTTTTACTCACATCGACCAGGACGATATTATTATCGTTCTGGACGATCGAGTTCAAAACAGAAATTCTAAACAAGATTTCTTGTTAAGTCAGTCATAATTAACTGATCGGTGAAAGTTTGTTCGGGATGTTAAGCCCTATGAACT
>NW_021378543.1:0-2447 GCF_001605985.2 Dendrobium catenatum | reverse complement strand
TAATCCTATAAATTTCTCAAACATAAAGCAGGCATGCCCAATTTGGGTTGTAGATATTGGTATCTTCAATCATATGACGAGCAATGTATTATAAATCATGTAAGGAGAGTCTTATTATCAGAATTGTTGATTGTTCTATATTTAAAGTTACTTGAATTGTATTTGCTGAAATCTCAAATAATTAATTCTTAACTCAGTTATTAAGGTCAAATTTTGATTGTAACTTATTGTCTTTTTCGGTAAACTAACATCAAATCATGACAATAGTGCTAAATTAGACAATAGTGCTAAATTTCTTCCTTAATTTTGTGAATTTTTGGACTTGAATTCAGGAAAAATAATTGACAGTACTAAGACGTGGTCCGGATTTAATCTCATCAAACCTAGTTTAAAAAAAAAAGCTCTTAAGGTTCTAGTTAGTGTAAAAATCATTTCTTGTTATGCTTTGATTGCAGAAAGATAGTGAAATCATGTTGTCACTATCGGTTAGTTTATCATCCAAATTGTTTATTTTGAAAAACTTTTCATTGTTATTTAGAAATAAATGTTAAAAAAAGTGAATTTTTCAATTCTCAAAACATGTAAAAAATTTTATTTTGATCCATCCTAAGAAAATCCCATTCTTTTTTTCTCATTCACTTAATATTTGAAAACCATCTAGTAGAAAAAATCATTTGTTTATCTTCTTTGTAAATGATCATGCTAGAGTCGCATGTATATACCTAAGAAAGAAAATCCCTGTAATTTCAAATCTTTATAATTTTTAACCAGTGTTTGAGACTGATAATTTAAAAGAATAATTTACCTCAATCATAGGTTATTATCTATTGAATTAGGGGATAGTTTATTAACTTATCATGGATGTTACCTTTTTCAAACAACCATCATATTATCCAAATACTAATATTCAAGTGGATAACTTCAATCAAGGATATCAATTTTGGAATAATATTCCTACAATTGCCACTATGCCTTGGCTAGCTCTTGACCATAATCGCACAACTCCACAAGAGAGAATAGAACTACCAAATTTTATTCTTATTATGTCAAGTTTGGACGAACACCCTTCTTCTGTTACCTCCATTATCATAAACTAAGAGATGTTTGTTTATTCTAGAAAAAATAAATATATGGGAAAGAGTATGTCACTTAAAATATCTTGAATAAGTTCAGTAGTCCAACTCCAATATGAGTTCATACACTCTTGAAAATTCCTAAGGTAACAACTTCTTTGAACCTATGGGTTGACAAAGATCTTGATGAACCTATTCTCGTAAGCAAGAGTGTGAGACCTTGCACTATTTACCTTTTTCTATAAATTTGTATCTTATGAGTGTTTTTCTGCAATCTGAATCAAGTGCATATTCCAAAGTCTATTTACAAAAAATCAAAATTTGTGAATGGAAAACTATTATCTTGGAAGAAATTCAAACTCTTAATAAGAACAAAGGTTCAGACATTATCAAGTTGCCTCTAGGAAAATAACAAGTGGGTTGCAAATGGATTTTCACTATTAAACATAAGAATGATGGGAGCATAAAGAGGTTCAAGGAACACCTTATGGCAAACTGGTTTACATAGACCTATGAAATTGACTATCAGGTAACATTTGCTCCTATAATATAATTGAATACCATTTAGCTACTCTTATCTGTTGAATATAGTTTTGATTGTCCATTTTACCAATTAGATGTCAACAATTTCTTCATCAACTATGACCGTGAAGAAAAATTCTACATAGAAATTCATCCTAGTCTTCGAATGTTTTTCAGATTAAAGAAAGTTTGCATGCTTAAAAGGTCTTTATGGCTCAAAATAATCCACATGTCCTTGGTTCGTGAGATTCACCAAAGTGGTCAAATAGTATGGGTAGATACAATGTCAAGCTAAAGACACACTCTTTGTTAAAAGATCATTTGGAGGTAAAATTATTATTATGATTGTTTGCACATATGACATTGTTTTCATAAGAGATTTTGCATAAGAAATGAACATACTCAAGGGGCTCTTAGTCTATCAAAACTCCCAAAATATAATTAAGAAAGAACATATAAAATCCAATCATATCCCATCATTAAATGGGTCTTCAAGGGAATCTTCTTCTTCAATTGTATGAATGTCATATCTTCATCATCTTCAATGTGACTCACTTTTCTCTTCCCTGTTCAATAAGAATGATCATTATCATGTTAATTGCTCACTTGATATAAATATAATGCAATACCATATAAGAAGTTGTGGATAATATACACTAGGGAGTTTTTTCTAAGTGTTGAAAGCTGATTTCTTCTCTGAATATAGTTTGGCAATAATTGATTTTGCTGCTTGCAGACTAAAAAATCCCTCATTGTTTCGAAATATAACAAGTTGTTAATCCGCAAGCTCCCTAACAGTCTGGTCTGATATAAGCCGTTCCATGCAATTATACAAGCCTAGCTTCACCTCCG
>NW_021378542.1:0-309 GCF_001605985.2 Dendrobium catenatum | reverse complement strand
CTTCAACAAATCCGTAAAGCACAAAGCAAGGATCGAAGGAGTTTTTCTTTAACAAGTCAGTCAAAGCACAAAGCAAAGAACCGAAGAAAATTATCCCAAAGTTCGCATAAAGCTCAAGGCTGAACTAAGTGGATTCTGTCATCAACAAATCCGTTATGCACAAAGCTATGGACCGATGACTTCTCGCCACCGACCTAGTGCAAACCTAAAGGATTTTGGTCTCCGGCATCTACTCCTTCATCAAGCCCGCAAAAGCTAGAAGCAAAGAGCAGAAGGTATAAATCTTCTGACAAGTCAGTAAAGACAAAT
>NW_021378541.1:0-263 GCF_001605985.2 Dendrobium catenatum | reverse complement strand
TAGGTAGCACCTCCGTCAATCCAAGCTCTATGTTTGAGGATTCCAGGATTATCTACAAAATTTTGGTCAACATAGTAGCACTATGGAGTCAAGGGTCATGGCATTTGAGAGTCAAACACCATGGCATCAAGCTAAATTAGTAATTTTTAAATATTAGAATATTGTAATTCATTTGATAAACTCATTTCACATAGTTATTTCTAGAGAAGAGAGGAGGAGATGGGTGAAAGTTCGTTAGGGATGTTAAACCATTTTTGGTGAAT
>NW_021378540.1:0-242 GCF_001605985.2 Dendrobium catenatum | reverse complement strand
ATTTCGCCCTTCCAAAAATGAGATAAATCAACAAATTGAGTGGAAATATAAATCAATGCACAATACCTAAAATCAACTATGCAAGCTATCATGAAACCTACTATGGAGAGTGAGTACATTTACTTAGAAATCAATAGGGCTAAGAGTGCAATGACACATACACTCCAAAGCCTCACAAAACTACTTGAAATTCTTCAAAACTCATTACCAATATCACTATTTGGAAGAGCATTAAACATTAC
>NW_021378539.1:0-376 GCF_001605985.2 Dendrobium catenatum | reverse complement strand
TGATTCGTTTTTTTGCACAAAAATAATTAAAAATTTGAGAATTATCATCACTATTCCTCGTATATAGAAGTTAAGATCATGAATGCTAAGTCATCTGGTTGCTTTTTAGCATCAATAATTGATGGGGATGAATTACATCCTCTTCTTAGACACTAACTAGAGCTTCATTTATTCGTATGCCATTCTTTTAAACTTCTCAATTTAAAAGAAGATATAACTTGAAACAAGCAACAATCTAGTATTTTAATAATAAAATGATCAACTTTTGCATACGCATCTCCATGGTACTTCTAAATTCAAGCTTGGTTCATTAGGTTCGAACTGAATAGTTGCACCATGAAAAAAAAAAAAGAGTTCAAAAATATTATTTTCATAG
>NW_021378538.1:0-221 GCF_001605985.2 Dendrobium catenatum | reverse complement strand
AGACCGGACATAATATTTAGTTTGTGCCTTCGTGCCCGTTTTCAAGCCGATCCTAAAGAGTCTCACTTAACTGCTGTCAAAAGAATTCTTCGATATCTACTAGGAACCCCAAACTTAGAAATTTGGTATCCCAGACACAGCACTTCCTTTTAAATCCTAGGGTACTCAGATTCTGACTTTACAGGATGTAGGATAGATAGAAAAAGCACCTCTGGTACCTA
>NW_021378537.1:0-308 GCF_001605985.2 Dendrobium catenatum | reverse complement strand
TGAATGTCACTTACTACTAGATAATTTAGGCTCCAACATTCATTTGCAGTACTTGCCACTGATGAAGGAATATCAATATTATTAACGTACTCACTTGGAGGTGCAGTTCTAGCTCATTTATATGTGGATCTGTCTGAAGAAAATAGTCAAAAATAGATAAACATAGCAGGCTGCATCCACTTATTGTAGATATGAACTTAGGAGCATCTACATGTTGGGGGACCTAAGCTTCATGTCCTATTTCATATTCAGCTTGATAGTTTAAGAGTTCCTATAAGGTAATTTATTCTATTTATATTATAAACTAT
>NW_021378536.1:0-266 GCF_001605985.2 Dendrobium catenatum | reverse complement strand
ATGCATATTTTACTAAATGTGTCTTCAATTTTATAATATATATAATCCTGAAATATAATTAAATTAATAGATAAGATAATTAATTTTAAAATAAACATACAACTAAACTATCATATAGTATATTTAAATTACATATCAATATAATTGGAAAGTAATAAGTGGGCAACGTCTCTCTGCGCTCTCTGCTTGGCGATTCCGAGGTGATTTTTCAAGGGTTCCTTGCCGGCGCACTTCGCCGGCTTCCCTTCCACTCTTTCGTCGCCTTT
>NW_021378535.1:0-234 GCF_001605985.2 Dendrobium catenatum | reverse complement strand
TTCATCCTTTAAGTTTAGAATTTGATTATTGATCCTCCTTGCACTTGCCATAGAATGAAAGAACTTTGTATTTTGATCTCCTTCTCCAATCCATTTGATTTTGGATCGTTGTTTCCACCAAGAATTTAGTCGTGCTAGAGTAGAATTAAGCTCATTAATCTTTGATTTAAGAAGGAAACTTTCTTCCTCTTAAAGCGTTCCATATTCGGCCTCTTTGGTTTGAAGATTGAGAAT
>NW_021378534.1:0-1132 GCF_001605985.2 Dendrobium catenatum | reverse complement strand
TCTGTAAAAGTCTTCTTCCTCTTCCTAGGGAAGGTGGCTAAAGGCCCAAGTCGGAGGAGCTCTCTGTCCGAGCGAGACTTGGACAATCTTGGTTGTTGCTTGTGAAAATTCACGATCCTATTAGAAGTTTCTTCCATTTGTTGTAACTTCTCGGCCGAGAATTGGATAGGGGGCTCGGCTTGTTGACGGGTGCCTTGGTCTTTTGGAGTCTTCGGTTTGCCTTTCCTTCTCCGGGTGACAAGGTTCCAAGCTCCAAGGGAGGATTCATCCTTGTCCTCACAAACAAGGGGCTCTTCAACACTTTATGCATCAGCTCAAGATGAGGAGATGCTTGGGGAAAGTTCATGAGTGTGGCTTGCACCTTGGCTGGCGGCAGCTGCTGCTTTTGGGGAGATTGAGGGCCACAGGTTGGAGCATTAGATAGGCAAGCCCCATTGGCATGTCCAATGAAGCCACAATCAAAGCAAAATTTTTAAGCTCTACAAGACTCTTTGAAAAAATAGTCCATAAAGATCATTTTTAATATTTTATAACCAAGCCTTTTTAGGTTTACTTTTATCTTTCTTAACACAGGTCAAATCTAGTACATCTATTCTCCTAACAAGGTCAACAGGAAGGCCACTGTTTTACATGACTAAGGGTGCGTTTGGGACAACGCTTTTCTTGCTTCACGTTATGTAAAGTAATGGAAGGATTGTTTGGGGCGCCGAGTTCATACTCCGTTGTAAAAATTTTTACGTCCCGTGCATGTGATTCAGGCCAAGACTGAGCACAGACAGGTATTGAAGAACTTATTCCTTATCATAATTATTACAGAAAGAAGCAAAGATTTGTAGGTGGAAGGCAATCCGATACTTGAAGCAATTAAAAAAAAAATTAAAAAAATCTCTAATGCCTTTGTTCATTTGTTGTGCTTTCCTAAACGTGTAGGCTTGCTTCTTTCATCAAAGTTTTATTGCCACGAGCATGCTTTCTAAAAAAAATGATGTCTGAAATCAAAATGATTCGTCAGTTTGTGACCAAAGGTTATTTGTTTACAGATCATATACATCAATTAATGGACTTGACTTTTAAATATTTTCATATGCTCTGTATACTAAATTTGAGCTTATTTGCAATGTAATTAGACCAT
>NW_021378533.1:69734-83796 GCF_001605985.2 Dendrobium catenatum | reverse complement strand
AATGATTAAAGTCTTTTTGTCACATCAAGATTCCTCGGTACTCTTGTCATTGGTTATTGATTCTATTTTGTGGATAGTTCTTCCCTATATATGTTAGAGAGAGAGCTCATATTCTCTAATATCTAGAAGATATACTCACAACTAAGAATCCTTTTAAGAGATTGTTAAAGAGAATGAAGCTTGCAAAAAAAATGACTAACGATGCCAACAAAAGATGCGCAGTGACGCCAAATTGAAAAAATATACACAAAGTGTATCAAAAATCAAAAGAAGCGTAAAGCGCTATTCAATTGACAAGATGCATAAAATGAGCCCACCAAAAGCAAGCTCTCACCTCTTTTCAAATCTTTTAAAGCTTAGAAGTTTTCATATATCAAAGGATTGATTTTGATTGTTTTGCGGTTGTGATAAATTTACTTTGGTTCATTATTCTATAAGATATTTTTTTCTGAAACCAAGTAATGAATGGATCCTTTTCTCATATCCAATTGAATTTTTTAGTTAGGTCATTGATTTCAAAACACGATTTTATCCTAAAAGAAAGTCTGAGCTATGGGTAACCATGATTGGATATTCTACTATTTTTTGGATTTTTTATGGTGTTAACTTATTAACTCATAATTTTTTAAAACCAATCACATGGGATACTTCATCATGTTCATGCCTTAGTTAAAAAAAAGGATCTTTTGATTGCTTTGTTTCTTAGTTTTCTCCTCCTTTTTGAGATGTCAAAAGGGGCAGAAGTATGTTTGTATGCTTGCACTTTCGATTCCATGTTTTGCACTGCTATTTTTGAAATACTTGTCAGTGTTTTTTCATCATCAAAAAGGGAGAGATTATTGCAAATTCAATTTCATGGATTATATTTTGATGATTGGAAAACACTCTTGCTTCTCTTCGACTGTCTGTTACTACTAACATTTTAGGAATCAAAGATCGGACGTAAATCAGAGCTAGCTCAAGATTGGGTAGATTAGGGTTGAGTCAGTCTATAATTTTCTTTTTTCCCTTTCTTAAGTCAATTGTAATCTTTGAAGTGACTGATGCTAAGTAACTCTACACACACACTTGAGTGACTTAGAATCGAGTTTAAAACAGAAACTCTAAATAGGATTTTTGAGTTAAGGAAGCCGTCATTAGCCGATCGGCCTGGACGATACTTGTATCGGCCAGGACGATAGGCTCAAAACAGAAAGAAATAACCGCCATAATCAATTTAGGTATACTGTATTTTTGAAAATATAATCAATAACCAATGATTTTTCTTCCTTAGTAAGCTCCCAAGTCTTCTTAAAAGCATGGCCACCTCATCGCTGTCTTCATTAGAGCTTAATGAACTTGGTTCATTATTATCATCAACCTGTAAGGCAATAGTTATACCTTTCTCTTTCTTTCTTAGAAGAACCATTCAATTTATTCTTTCGAGCTATAATATGTTCATGTGCTATTAAAGAACCCAAAAGTTGATCAAGTGGATAAGTAGATAAATCTTTAGCCTCACTAATTGCAATTGCTTCAGCATCCCATTCTTTGGGAAGACATCTAAGAATCTTATAGACTAAGTCTTGATTCTTATATATTCCTCCAATAAAATGTAATGTATTAATTATTTTCATAAATCTTGTATACATATCAGAAATAGATTCAGAAAGAAACATACAAAATAATTCATATTCATGAACAAGTCTTTTTATGTGAGCATCTCTAACCTCACTAGTACCTTCATAAGTTATAATTAATTTGTCCCAGATTTCTTTTGTTAAATTTAACATAGAAATTTTCATATAATCATCTAGAAGAATTGCACAATGCAAAGTATTATATAACCTAGCATTTAACTCATATAATTCCCTCTCTAATACAGCCATTCATCAAAAGGTTTTTCAATTCTAATTCCATTAATTTATTTAGTGGTTGTATGATATTGGTGTGTAAGCATGTGCCACATAGGAGAGTCTTGTCCTCTTAGGAAAGTACTAATTTTATTTTTCTAATAATCAAAAGGAATATTATCTAACAATGGTGGTCGATGAGTGGATTATCCTTCGGGAAGTGAACCCTTAGGAAAATCTTGAGTCATACTTTATAAGTGGATCTACTATAGGATGTTGAGCCAAAATAAAAATAGTCAAGGCTCTGATAACAATTGTTGGATAACTATGGCACCCCAAGAGAGGGTGTAAATTAGGGTTTTAAAAATATTTTAATAAAAGAAGGAAATTAAAATGATTTTAAAGTTATTTTAAAAAGAATGAGAAATCACATATTTTTTTAATGAAAAAGACAAAAAAATAGATGCAAGAAATGAAAATAAGAGGCACAATATTTTTACGTGGTTCGGCCCGGATCTCAATCCGACCTACGTCCACGCTAGCCAACTCTCGCGCTAGAATTCACTAATATCAGGTTTTCCTTGCAAACCTCACTTATTTAAATCAAAGAAGTTCTTTAAAACCTAAGTACTCTCCTACACGGGTGAGTACAACCCAATCTAATTATAATTAAAACTTCACTAAGCCAAATGTCTTAGATCAAGAAAATGAAAAATACAATTTGATGTAAATAATACAAGCTCAAATAATCTTGCAATAAAATATCCACAATATTTGAGGTGATCTTACAAATTAATTTTAATCACCTCACTACTTGTAAATGGAATATTAAATTTGCTCACCTTAAGATAGATTTATATTTTGATAAAAATATGAATAATATTTTAAATAAAAATATTTTCTTGCTTATTTAAACTTTAACTCTTCAAATTAAAGAAAATGAATTAGATTTTAAATGTAAATCTATGTCACCTTAAAGAAAATAAAAATACTTGCTTTTCTAACTTTATGGATTTAAAAGATGTAATATAGAAAGCTTAATATAAAATTACCCACTAGTATTTCACCAAATAATAAATATTTTTAAGAATGAAATATATGGTAATAGTTAAAAGAATAGCAAGTAAAGATTTAGAGAAAGAAAACGAACTCAAGAACTCTAAGAGTTGTTTCTCGTTTTTGAGTGTTGAAGTTTTCCAACCAAGAATTCGATCTCTCAAATAAAAAGAGCTCTTGGAATAAAAATCAAAATTTTTCCTCTCATGATTTAGCATATAAAAAAGAAAGGAATAATGGAAGAATTGTTGGAGATTTTCTTTTGAGCAACCCTTACAAGAAGAAGAAGAGAGGTATTTAAAGGAAAAGGGTAAGTAAAGTCAAATTTGAATAAAACTAATAATTCAATGTTAATTTGTCAACTAAAAATATTATATTTGATCAAGAATTCATTTATATTAAATATATCTGAGATTAAAATGACTATAAAATGGCTAACCACATGGGAAAGTCAAAGAGTCTTCATATACATCCAAAATAGGGCAAAAATGGCTACCAACAGATTATATTTAAACAAGATAATATTTGGAAATTCATTATAACTTTAAATGAGATCCAAATGAGTCATATAACCTATCAATTTCTATCTACATAATCCAAAGAATCTAATGCAATAAAAATTATACTATGTTTATGTCAAAATAATATCATATTCAGTAAAATACAAACTCATGCATATTTTTAAATATTTATGGATATATTGAATATTAATATAATAATATGATGCATTTTATACAAATTTAATCATACATTAATAAATTGATGTGAAATAAGTTAATTTAAAAAGAATAAATAATAAAAGTTTTACCATATAATCTTATTACCTTTAATTTTCCTAATTATATAACTTTCAATATTTGATAATAATTATGTACTCAATAAAGGTTATAAAATTTATTTAATAAAGAAATCTTATAGATTTCTATATCAAGATTAATATATAATTAAGAGATATTTATATTGTGAGCAAATTAAATCATGCAAGTAAATATTAATGGACCACTAACATACTCCTATGATAATATAAAGTCCTTCAAGTTGTCCTTCTTGGTCCATCTTAATCTCCACATTTGATTGAATTCGTGTTGTGCAATGTAAATCCCATAAGTAATTACTATGGCACATCACTACACCTGAAATACTTAGCACACAAATTAGAATATACAAGCATATATTTGTTATCATCAAAATCTCTAAAATAGATCATGAGGTAGATAATATCAACATTATGAAATCTGTAAAAAATAAAAATAGAAAATCAAAAAATTATTGAAGAATATTATGCAAGATTAGAAATGAAAAAGTTTCTAAAAAGAAATAATATAAGAGCAAGAATGAAATGGAACTAGATTTCTTTTTGAAAAAATATTTACTTTTTCAACTAAGATGGGTTGATCCCTTGAAGAAAGAAATAATGAAAAATTTCAGGATATATTGTCTCCTACTTAGACTAAGAAATCCAAAGGAAATTGCTATATCTTCGATTCAAAGATGTGAAATAAATATAGATGAAATGCTTATTCAAAAGGACCTAGTTCTTGCAAAATTGATAAGAAAGGAAATACTTATTATTGAACTAATTTGTCTATCTAAACAAAGGAAAAGAAAATATATTATATATCAAACTATGGATATTGCATTGGTCGATAAGAAAAAGCATCAAACAAAGAAAAAATACACACAAAAAACATATATTGAGAAAAGGGGTTTTGAAAAATCCATTGCACAACACAGCAACATATTTTTGATTGGAGACATTATGATTTACTTGTTCCTGAAAATATTCTATCTCCCAGTCATCGTAGAGAGTTTTGAATTCGAATTTGTTTCAATTTCTAGAATTTTCATGTTGTGGATGGAAATACAAGATTTTGCAATGAAAACAAAATAAGAAACTGTGGATAATTTTTGAATGACGACAAACATATTAATAAAGATATAAAAGATTTCATGAAATTCAAATTGTTTCTTTCGCCCAATTTTTTATTAGAATATCTAGCTTGTATGAATCTCTATTATTTTGATACAAATAACAGCAGTTGTTTCAATATGTCAAGAATACATATGTATTCCTAATTCATAATGAATTCAATTCCAATGAAAAATGAAAAAAAAAAATCTATAGTGGATTTCCTACATATCGTGTAACATATTTGGAAGATTAATAGATGAAAGCCGAAACACATACACTATGTAACATTCTACTACATGATGTTGATTTCATAGTGTATCAATTTTCATTAGGAATAATGGAATCCTTTTAAGTAAAAGAAAAAGAAATTGTTTTCTTTCGTGAATACATATATATTTTGTATATTTGGATCAAATATACAAAACATAGAAACACAAACCACATAAAGAACAAAACAAAGTAGTATATGAATGAAATCTAATTTTGATGTATACTAAATGAAAATAACTGACATAAGAAATATTATTATTTTTTCTGATCCGTAAAATTCATAGAAAAGAAAGATAGAAATCTTATTTTATGGTCAAAAATTCATTCATCTCAGTTATTACACAAGAAGAAAAAGAAGAAAATAGTGTGTCTGTTGAATTTCAAGTATTCCATTTCACCAGTAAGATATGGAGACACTTACTTCACATTTAGAATTGCACAAAAGATATTTTTTATCACAAAGAGATCTAAAAAACTATTTCCTTCTTTTTTTCTGCTCAAAGTTATTATTTATTCTTATGTTGTGCTAATCCAACATAAATTTCTACATAATTTCTTGAAATTTGTTTTCTAAAGAGTCCATTCATATTGACAATGGCGTCTCAAACAAATATAATTTGATCGTATATAAATAGATCTTTCTATCCCCATTCCCTTATTGGATCTTTCCTTCACTTTAGTAAAATTAGTAAAATGGATGAGTTTGCTGGATTTTTTTTTTATTTCGATCATATCTACACCTCAAATTGATCTGGGTTGCTAACTCAACGGTAGTGTACTTGGCTTTTAATTGTGACTATGATCAGTTACACATTTGGATGAAGGAACTCGTCTAGACTATTGGTAAAGTTTATAAGACCGTGACTGATCATGAAAGATAATGAATGGAAAATAAAAAAATATTGTTGTAAATAGATAGAAAAAAGAATAATATAATCATAAAAAATAAGAATTCTAGTACTCATAATAGAAATAGAACGAGAATTTTTCTTTTTATAACAATTTTTTAAGTTTAGTAAAGTATTTTGGGTCTAGTGAATAAATGTATAGATCATTATGGCTCCAATTCAATTAAGACAAAAAAGAAATGAGCTTCCTTTCTTAATTTGAAGGATTACTCAATCGAATTACTAATTATAAATTAAAAAGATTAGTGCTTATGTGGGAAAAGGTTCTCTTGTAAATTGTGAGAGTACCATTGATTCTTTTTGAACACAACAGGTACATTCCAAAATTACTATAATTCTGATATCTTTACCCTTGGCCATGAACCTCCTTTTCATTTTGGATCGACTTCACTTTAGAACTCTCTTCATTTTCTTTTTTACCCAAACCAAAGAAAAAGAAAATAAAAAAAGAATCTATATTCTATATCTATATTAATAAATGTTACTAACTAGAAATAGAATTCGTAAATCTTTTCTTTTTCGAATTCTTAGAATTCGAATGACTTCGAAGTACTATAAATAGAAAAGATAATCACTATTAATTACTATAACTATAAAGAAAGAGAGTCATATTCATTAATAGAAGAATATTAAGAATATCATAATAATTAATTAATACAATTTTTTCTAACTATGAATTATTCCTATCCTAATCTCAATATTTTCTTCTTTCTAAATTAGAATTTCGTGTTACTGCCCCTAAACGACTCGATCCACATTTCCATTTCTTTTCCCCCAAATTCTATTGTAGATTCATTATATTTTAACTAAAGTTCGATGCACTCTTTCTCATTCTTTTCTTTTTAGGATAGCAAAGAAAAAGGGAGCAAAATTGGAGATTTGTTACGTAGAATTGTATCTCAAATATTCTTCATTTTTTCATAGAACAATACAAGAATTTAATCAGGATTAAAATAGGATTTAAAAAAGGGAATGACAAGGCATCCAAATATAAACAATTAATTTATATCGATAAACCTGCTAATGACCCAAACCATATAGTGGTTAGCACAGGTGCCGTTGAGAGATATGTTTTGATATCTCGCATTGAAAATCTTCCTTCTTCTTCTTCTTTTCTTATTTATTTGAATTATTTATTTGTATTGTATATTGTAATACATATATAATTTTAGTTCGATATTCTAATACATAGATCATAGATAACCCTATCTTTTTAGTTCAATATCATTTGTTTTTGCTTGAAATAAAATTAGAATTAAGAATTACTAACTAAAATGCATATGTACAATGACCCAGTAGATTAAATTTTGCTACCCCCTAAAAAAGATGACGAGAACATTCTCTCCCTATAAGAGCAAAATAGAAGGATGTGTGGAAAATAAGACATGGATTTTATACAATGTCACGGTATAATAATTTTTAAAAAGGATGTAGCACAGTTTGGTAGCGCATTTGTTTTGGGTAGAAAATGTCACTGGTTCAAATCCTATCATCCCTACCTATTCTTTTTCCTATGGACAGTTACGAGGGATTCATTGAGTAAGATCGGGAATTTTTGTACATAATCTTTCATTTTTACATACTATATGTACACAAGAATCCTCTGGGGTCAAAAAATAATTTTCTTTACAATCGTATGTACTGTTATAGGATATGATATAAGAAAGCGCTCTTAGTTCAGTATGGTAGAACGCGGGTCTCCAAAACCCAATGTCGTAGGCTCAAATCCTACATAGCATGATTCCGTTTATTTTATGTCGCATCACAATGAAATAATTTAACAAAATAAAGTTGAATTGCAACTGAAATTTGACCTCCTACAAGGAGGAGGTCAATCAAAAAAAGAGATGTTACTCAATTAAAGGTCCAACTGGTCTCCACGCTTGTATTGTAAATATGCAATTACAAATAATCTTGTTAATAGGAATTAGACCTAAGATGATTCCAAATAAAAAAACTTCAATCATTTCGATTTGTTTTAGGGAATAAAAAGAGAGGTAAGATCTATCCCTAAATATTAATCTGAATTATCCGTGAATCTCAATGAACAGGAATTGGCAATTGACGCGGGAAGGAACCATAGAATACCTGAAATGAAATATTATGAGAGGATTTGATTTTTCTTTTTGTAAATTGTTTATTGAATTTCATTCATTTCAAATAAGTCGTATCTTGTTCAAACCAATAAATAGAGCTGGGGTTATAGTTGAAGCAGCCAGTAAAAAACCAAAATAACTAGTTAGAATAGGCATGAAAGAGCTAAATTAGATATGTTCTTTTACTACATATATGAATAAAACATTTACCTAAGTCTCAATCCAGATACGACGGTAAGAAAAACAAATTGAAAGAATTCGTTTAGTTCCAATTGAAAGTTCTTGATTTATCAGTCATTATAGACGGACACTAAAAAAAAAAAAGAAAGCCTTGACTTTTTCAAAAAATATCAAAATATTGAATATTTTCATTTTCTTTTATTTCTTTATTTGAATTTGATTTCGGACCAACTCGATTCAAAGAAGAGCAACTTCTATTACCCTTTTATACCCTTTTAGGTTCTATATTCTTTCCATATTAAAGAATCCCATCTTTGTTTTGTATTGTAGTTCCATAAGGAAAGAACTCTTGGGGGGATCTAATGTAACAACAGTTGCATCACGAATATGGATTGCTCCAACGATCTCTTTTTTTTTCTTTTCGCAAATATAAAAAAGAATAATAAAAGATATGAAATCTAATTCTAATTCTATACATACTAATTGCAATTAACCAAAAAAAATGAAATAGTAAAGAATGAAATATATAGGGATAGTAATAAGAATTTCCATTTAGAATAATTACTTTACTATTTAGAATAGTAATAATAGTTTAAGTTTCTAATTTCAAAGTGAAATAGTTTATTAGCATATTTATTCTATGAACGAACAATTACCAATTACTTGAATAAAATGAGAGGATTCAAAAAAAAAGAAAATATGAACCGAACCCCCAAAGGGTTTTATAGATTTCACATAACATATAATGGAATTGTATAAATATAATGAGATCTTTCAATCATGATATCTCTCATTAAGTATTAGAGCCCATACATTCAAGATCTTTACTTTCTATTACTATGATGAAGCCACTAATAGAAACCTTACTTAATCTTATATTATTACTTAATCTTATATTCTAATATTCTAAGGAAAATACATTTATACATAGACAAGGCAGATATAGCAATAGAATTTCCTTTCGGTAATGATCGAGGCTGCGTTGCTGCGCTAGAGGAAGGATAGCTATACTGATTCGGTCTACTCTAAATACACCTTTGGTACAAAATTGACGATCTCACAAAGATCCAGTATCAGTAGTTTTAGATTTACTGATTCCATCTTTCACGGAATCGGCCCGCCTTTTTTTTTGAACATACAAGAATTTGTGGAGCTCAGCATGTCTGGAAGCACGGGAGAACGTTCTTTTGCTGATATTATTACTACGTTTTTATATTGGTCATTGCATTACTGTACCTTCCCTATTCATTGCGGGTTGGTTATTCGTCAGTACGGGTTTAGCTTACGATGTTTTTGGAAGTCCTCGGCCAAATGAATATTTCACAGAGAGCCGACAAGGGATTCCATTAATAACTGGCCGTTTTGATTCTTTGGAACAACTCGATGAATTTAGTAAATCCTTTTAGGAGGTTCCCAATGACCATAGATCGAACCTATCCAATTTTTACAGTGCGATGGTTGGCTGTTCACGGACTGGCTGTACCTACTGTTTCTTTTTTAGGATCAATATCAGTAATGCAGTTTATCCAATGATAAACCTAATTCAAATTATAGAGCTATGACATAATCAAACCTGAATGAACAAAATGTTGAATTAAATCATACCAATATATACTATGATTTATTACTCATTTTTGTACTTGCTGTTTTATTTTCCAATTATTTCTTCAATTAAGAAAAAGAAATAGTAATAGTAGGAATTCTATTATCCCATTCGGAAGGATACTATCCTCATAATTATCCATGACTGTTTTTGTCTCTAGCATGACCACTTGATGAAAAAGAAGGGGGGATGGCCGATACTACTGGAAGGATTCCTCTTTGGCTGATAGGTACTGTAACTAGTATTCCTGTGATCGGTCATGAAAAACCCAGAAATTTGCCAGTATTTTACTAGTAAAGGTCTGATGTTAATCATTTTGGATATTTTTTGGGTCTTGGCACCATGCCATCCATTTTCAATTTATTTTGTAGCTAGTAAGGGATCTTAGACTCTATATGTTCTTGTTGAGTCCTAGAATATTTGCGGTGGTAGAAAAATATATAGTTTAATGTCTTAGCGTTGTACTAAGATCCAGCACACAAGCAGAGAAGAGAGATGGTGTAGCATTCATAAGAGACACCAGAGTTTTTAAGTGGAAACCCCTGAATATGGGGAAAAATCATGGGGCCTAGCCTAATTTAAATGAATCCATAGTATTTGCGGTCGATTACAAATAAGGCCCTTCCTTATGATAAGGCCTTGGCTTGATGTCACAAACGTACATCATATAGAGCACATTACATGGTGGGAGTTACATAGACATGTTTGTTTGGTCTGCAGGACCATAGTCGATGGGATAGTTGTCAGAAAGACCATAGTAGGCAAGAGACCACGGTCAGAAAGGCCATTATCTTGTGATGGAGGTTAAAAGGACCATAATCGACAGGAGATAGGGATCAGAAAGATCGTAGTAAGCAGGAGACCGGGGTCAAAAAGACCATTATCTGGCATGGAGGTCGGAAGGACCATAATATGCAGGAGACCGAGGTCAGAAAGATTGTTGTAGTAGGTCGGTACTCTGGTAGAACTCTTGGCATCAGGTGGTGTCCTGACTGAAGTTTGGGCCTCAGGTGATGGTCTGGTAGAAGTATAGGCCTTAGGTGGTTGTCTGGCAAAAGTCTGGGCGTCAGATGGTGGTCTGAACCTCATGTGGTGGTCCAGCAGAAGTTCGGGCCTCAGGTGGTAGTCCGGCGGATGTCCGTGCCTTAGGTGGTGGTCCGACGGAGCAATGACGTCATGCGGTGGTCTGGCGGAAGTATGGGCCTTAGGTGGTGGCCTGGTGGAGCACAGGGGCTCAAGTGGTGGCCTGGTGGAGCACAGGGCCTCAAGTGGTGGTTCGGTGGAGCAACGACGTCAGGCGGTGGTCCGATAGAGGTGAAGGCCTCATGTGGTAGTCCGGCGGAGCAACGACGTCAGGCGGTGGTCTGGCAGAGGAGAGGGCCTCAAGTGGTGGTCCGACAAAGGTGAGGACCTCAGGTGGTGGTTCGGCGAAGGCGAGGGCCTCAAGTGGTGGTCCGGCAAACACCAGTGGTTGTCGATGATGAGCTTCTTCCTTCTCTTCCTTCTCTTCTCTTCTCCTCTTTTTGCTTTGATCCCCCCCTTTCAAGAGAAATGAGGAGTCTATTTATAGATTTCTAGAGTGGCATGGCCCATAAATTGATGAGAGATCAATGGTAAATGGGGAGTGGTTGGATGGATGGCCGAGATTGAATCCCTTGATCATGGACCGTTCGTCAGACATTTGAAGGTATTAATGATGTCAGAATTCGGTGATCATGGGCTCGTTGGATTTGTCTTGTCGAGTTGCTCGATTCGACTATAAGCATTTCATGTTTGAAAACCGTTTGGTAACCCAAATTATGGTTCGAACCTTCCAACATCACTTCGGGTCCTTGAATTGGACTTGTTTGGGCTCGGATTGGATGGAATTTGGTGTCGTTGGGTTCGTCCTTTCGAGACGCTCAGTTCGAGTATAAGTTTTCTGAAATCGGAGTTCGGATGGTTCCAATTTTAATTTCGAAAGTTTCCAATTTGATTTTGCATCGAGATTCGTGTCCGATCAAGATATTTTTTTGATGACTTTTTTTTTTGTTTTGCTTGTAGCTCTTTGAACATTTATTAAGTTTTCGATCTCTTTTAAGGACTTCATAATCTTTTATTTTGATGATATAATATATCCAGCCCATAAGAGGCCTTGTTTTTAAATGCATTTATCTCATTAAGATGTTTTTTTTATTCTTTTTTACTTTATATTTGTTAAAATCAAAATTTATATGGTCCGGAATTTAATTTTAGAAGTTTGCAATTCAAATAATTATTGAGATCTATATTCGGTCAAGTATATTTTTATGATTTATCAATTGCCTCCTATTTAAGGAGGTCAAAGTATATTAGGGGTGTCAATTCGGGTCAACGGGTCGGGTTCGGGTCGAACTCGAGTTGACCCGGCTCTAAACGGGTCAATCCAAACCTGACTCGTTTTTACAAATGAGTTGGCTTTCTCAACCCGGACCTGACCCGATTTTTTAAAATTAGGGTTTAGGCAGCAGCCAAGCGGCGGGCGGCAGCAGCAGCGGCAACGGGCCAGTGGCGCACTGCGACTCGTTTTCAAGTCACGCGACTGCGACGCAAGTCACACGACTATGACCGAGCGACACGACACGGGTGGGCAGTCGGGCACTCGTCCTATCAGGCAGGGCGGGTCAACCCGAACCCGACCCAACTTTTGAAACTGATTGATTTGTTAAATCTGAACCCGACCCGTTTCTCAAACGGGTCGACCCGAACCCGGATTTTTCCGGGTCGAGTTTTGGGTCGTGTCAAAAATTGACACCCCTAAAGTCTATGTTGTCCAAGAATATATATTTAATCTTTAAAATGTTTTATTGTGTAAAATTATAATTTTAAAATAAATTATGAGTCGTCATCATTCTTTAGTCGTCAGCATGGACACCTTAACTGAACCAATTAGAATATCCATAATTATAAATTTACCCTCTCTTACGTTGGCATGACTATTTTAGCAAAAACTGTAAAAAGAATTTCACTCCAGCCTCGTCGAAATCGCTTGAGACTAGTTTTAAAAGGCTTAGTTGGGCTTCAAAAGTGTTAGCATTGAATCTAAAACATCTAAAAGTGGTTTTAGGGACTGGAATGTTGAAAAAGACTTATCTTGGCCCAAAATTAAGCCTAGATGCAAGTTGGCAATCAAACCGGCCAGTAGCAAATGATCATAGTGTTGCCTATGCCGCCATGGGTGCACCTACGCAACTTTTGGCACAAGTTTTTCTGGTCACCAACTTCAATAAGATAGCATATTACAAACCCATAGGGGACAAGATGCCTTATATAACAATTCTTTTTAATTCTATTTCTTGTTTATTCTTTTAAAAATTAAAAGAAATCCAAATTAGCCTAATAATTCCAAAAAAAATTCATGATAAATCTCAAAATAAATTAGATTTTCCTCTCTTGGATCTATAGATACCCCCTTGGGGATTAAGGGAGTGGCATAATTCTCCCAAACAAGCTCTAATTTTTTTTCATAAAAGATAGAAAAACTATTGAAAGATGTTGAATGTGGATCAAGGCTCATAATCCATATGATGAGACAACAATCTTTCCTTAAAAAAAGCTCTTGATTGTCCTCATCAAATAGCCTAAATTTGAAGTTGATCAAGGGCTATAGTCTCTACTATGAGGCTCTGATCTTCCCTTTGAAAATATGTCACCCTATAATGAGGCTTTAATTTTTCATTGAAAAATGTGTCGATTATCCTCATATACATGCTGCACCCAAGGGATTTTTATATATAATTTTGTTGTTCTAAAGTACGGTAGAATTTGAATTTTTTTAATGTGTTGATGCTAAAATTAAGTTATTTTTATCATTGATAAATTTTTGTGATCTTGTCATGTTAAAATATTTCATTTGATAGGATTAAACATTTATGAATAATCATCTCAAAAAATCTATCCTCATCAAAACAAGTTTTGAGATATCACTAGTCCCTAATAATACTTAGTAGAACAAGCTCTCAGTAAGGAACAATTATTACGTCTTCTAACCGGACGTAGAGCTACGTTCGGCCGCCAATAACATGTCGCCACGTGCTATTACTCTTTACCGCGCGGCCCGACGACTTGACCCTAACCGGAACCCGGGAATGCTATGTTCGCAATTTTCTCAATATTGCTCGGTATATGCTCAGTATCTGCTCGGTATTGCTTTGCAAAAACGAAAAATACCGCTCTGTGAAGATCAA